>NC_045439.1:51520611-51557543 GCF_002776525.5 Piliocolobus tephrosceles | reverse complement strand
CATCCATCCATCCATCCATCCATCCATCCATCCATCCATCCATCCATGTATCCATTCCTACATTCAATTAATTATTTTGGAATAACGTTAATGGAAACAGGCTAACAGTGTGTTGGAGCCAAAGTGCAAATGGGCATGGCTGGAATGCAGGGCCCACGTTAGAGGTGTAAGTTGGAAAAGACACTTTCGAGGCTGATGGCATAGGGAGAAGAGACAGAAGATCAGGATCACTATAGAAATCCGTTTCCATGACAGACAAGAGGAAACTTCTGTCTCACTGAGCTAGCCACTTAGTGTAGAATAATAGCAGGGAGAGATCAGAGAAATAGTAGAAAGAAATCAGAGGACAGGATGGAAGGCAATTGCCAAAAAATATAGAGATAAGGTAATGAGTCCTAGATTAAGAATGGGACTATAGACATAAAAAGGAAAGAAAATGAGCTGGACATGGTAATCAATCTGACATGAGACATGAGAAAAATGAATTTCTGTGCCTGTCATACCTGGTACCATTGCCAGATGAAGACACTGGGAGAGAGGGTGGTGAAAAAGTGCTACCTTTTCATATCCAAGCAGAGGTAGCCCGTGGACAACTGGAATATAAAACTCAACAGAGAATGAGAAGTTATGGCTAATAATTAGAGGCTTGGGAGCCATCTTCATATGAGCAATGTTGACATTTGTAGTGGGTAAATTAGGAATTGGTAAAAAGACAGAAAAGAATAATTTGTCTTAGGATAGAATCCGCTATGATATACAAAATCAGGGATACTTTTGTTTCTGTGGAGATATTACTACAGTGGTTTTGCTCAGGGAATCCTGACCCCTGGAAAGCAGCAAGAAGCACACACGGTGACATATTCCATTTTTATTGTCTCTTTTACACGTGGACACAAATGTCTTCTTAATTGAATGTCCTCATTTGTCTAGATTCTGGGAGAAAGGTTCGAGGGAGATAAAACCCAGGGAGGTGAAGTCATTTGCTTTTAGTTGCACGAGTTAATGGCTGTAGTAGTAATATAACTCGAGACCACATCCATTAGGACAGTATTCCCCGAGTCTGAGAATCGATAATCTATAGTTTCATTAAAGCAAAACCATGCTGCTTCAAGAGAAAAGCATGTCACTGTATTTCCTGGCATCATAAAAGTTATTTTAATATTGAAATTTTATCCCTGTTGTTCAGAGAGTCATGCTTTGTATGTACTACTGTTTGAATCCTGAAAGCTAGCCCCAAGGAACCTTTGATGTGGCTGAATTTGGCTATTTCAGTCTCCGGTCAGGCTTCCATTCATTTCATCTCTGAAATCTAATGATCTCATCTAATAAAATTATAAAAGAGTCTAAACTGCTCAGCACTTAATCAGCTTAGTCCAAGAGAATTAAATCAAAGCCTTAGGTGTGTACACTTCATCGCTCAGATGAAATCTCACCCTGGGAGACAATCTTATTATTTGGTTACTTATTATTTGGGAGGCTGAAAGATTGGGAGGAAAATGCAAGAATTTAAAAAGATATGCCATTAACCTAACAGAATGGAGGCAGCTTTGTGGCTTTACTAGTGAAGCATAGTATAGAGAGTAGGGGTTTGGGCTGTAGACAGATCTTTCAGATCCATTTCACATGCCACCACTTATTAGTGATGTGACATTGGGAATTACTGAGCCTCAGATTCACCGTCAATTGAATTGAATTGAATTGAGTTGAATTGAATTGAGATAATAGAACTAACATTGTAAAGTTATTGTAAGGATTGATGGAGATTATACATATAAACACATGTATATATATTCCAGCAGTATTTAAAAAAATATATATATATATATATCAGACTGTGTGTATGTGTATTCTAGCTGTGTTTGTCCTAAAAATACAGGTTGTCATTGTTGTTATAATCACTACTTATTATACATATTAAATATTGTATAACCACTTGTGATTATATATATTAGAATATTGGATGTATTATAATCACTAATTATTACATATATTAACATACTGTTTTTGATGAGCACACCATTAAGCATGTAATTATTACTTTAAAAAAGCAGCAGTAGGCCCAAAGAATGGGGAAAGGCTACAGGACACAGTGAGGAGATACATTTGTTCAGCCTGCATCACGACAGACTTCAGGAAGCAAGAGAGATAAATGTAGGGTTCACCCATTGCCTTCTTTGAAGAGGCTTAGTATAAAGAACACAGCTATGGTGAAGGTTTCTGAAGAGTAAGCTTCACTGAGTGTAGCCCTGAGAAAGCTTTTGAGGACAGTCCACTTCATGCCTTATTCCAAGTGTAGTATAGAACACATCTCTTTGGACTGAAGTAGGGTGAACTCAATATCATGAAACCCCAGAGATGATTTTGCTCACTGTGGTGTGGGGAAAGTTTGGTAGCATCAGCCTTAGGACCGGCAAGTTACCCTGATTCCTTTTTAACAAAAGCAAACTTCTCAGTGGAATTTTCTATGACTATCGGATCTGTGAACCATCAGAGAGACCTCCTCAAGAAGATATAAATTCATTCATTCATTCGAGCCCTGATGCTCCGCTTTTTGCCAGGCACTGGAAAGACAGAGATGAGAAGGATAGTCCTTCCAGGCTCTCAGGGGCCTGACAGTGTGGGGAGCTACAGGACACACAAGGAATGCTAGAAGAGAGGGAGCCTCAGCCATAACGAAGGCTCACAAATGCACAGCTCAGCGATCCTGGAAGGCTAGGGATAATGATGACTGGCATGCTGTTGCTTCCTAGAAGAAGTCCCCTAAAATTCTAGATTCACCAGTCACAGCATAGCTTTTATGCCTCAGAATCCTACTGCAGGCTTTTGGCCCAGGAGCTATTTTAAACTTTTAACAGTGGATCCTGTTGTGACTAAGCACTGCCAAAGCAACAACTGGTATTGTGAGGATATTTATAAAAGTGCTTTGTCCTTTCCAAAGGGAGAACTGTTTAGCACTGAAAAAAGAGGTGGTAGCGCTACTAAGGACTACTCTCTGTGTATCTGCAAATCAAAGAAAGTTTTGATGATGTCTACATGTACTCCTAAAATATACAACTTCTGCAGTTTAACTCTTCATTCCCAGTGCTATCTTAGTCCCAGTGCATAATAATGGCTCTGCAGTTCTGGACTGCTGTCTACATGAATGAAACCCTCAAGAGTTGTGCAGGGCACAACTAATCATGGCAGCTTCCCTTTGGGCAGCTTTGGATGATGAAGAAGAGAATTTTCTTTCCTCCCCTAGTATGGATTAGCATTGATTATAAATATTGCAGAAATTAGAAGGCATTTGTGTCTCTTTCCAGTTACATGGACCTTCTAACTTTCTCTTGTCTCTTCATCTATGATCTGTAAATGCAGAGCCAGGCCTCTTGGATTTGCATCTATGTTCTATATCTGGGACCTTGGACAAATTTTTCCACCATTTTTTCAGCTTTATCTGCAACATAAGATAATAATGGCTAGCACAACTGTTACCATATGTCAGGCAACGTTCCAAATGGTTAATATGTAGAATCTAATTTAATGCAAACCCCTCAATAAGGTGGTGTGCTTATCAGTTTGTCTTCAGGAGAGATAACCAAGGCTTAAAACTTAGGGTCAAGGTGTAGCCAAGGTCACCCAGTAATTAGTTACAAAGGCTGGGATTTGAACCCAGGTCTGTTTGGCTCAGATGCCTGTGAATTTAACTAGGTCACCTGGATTGATGTATTATAGTCCCCATACAAAATTGATTTCTCATCTAAATTAACAAATTGTTATTCTAGTTTATCATTGTTTTAAGGTAGTCATGTTGATGCTCAGATCTGCCTTGAGGGGTCTGATTCAGTGAACAGGTAGCAACACCTCCTCCTAGTACTACCTTTGACTTAACATTCTACAGAATTAAATAATTCTAACAGAAATTTTACTTTATTTAGTGTATTAGGCCATTCTTGCATTGCTATAAAGAAATAACTGAGACAGGGTGATTTATAAAGGAAAGAAGTTTAACTGGCTGCTGGTTCTGTAGGCTGTACAAGAAGCATGGTGCTGACATCTGGTCAGCTTGTAAGGGGGCCTCAGGAAGCTGACAATCGTGATGGAAGGCAAAGGGTGAGCAGGCACATCACATGGCAAAAGCAGGAGCAAGCAAGAGAGAGAGAGAGAGGCAAAGACAGAGAAAGAGAAAGAGAGTTGGTGGGGGAAGTGCCACACACTTTTAAAAGACTAGATCTATTAGCAGGGAATGGTGGCGCCTGCCTGTAATCCCAGCTACTCTGGAGACTGAAAGAGGAGAATCACTTGAACCCGGGAGGTGGAGGTTGCAGTGAGCTGAGATCATGCCACTGCACTCCAGCCTGGGCAACAGAGGGAGACTCCGTCTCAAAAAATAAATAAATACATAAAAATAAAAATAAAAGACCAGATCTCCTGAGAACTCACTATTACAAAGATAACACCAAGACATGAGGGATCTGCCCCCAAGATCCAGACACCTCCCCCAAGGCCCCTCCTCCAGCATTGAGGATTACAATTCAACATGAGATCTGGGTGGGGACAGACGTGCAAACTATATCCATTAGACATTACACTTTTATATTTATTGTAATAAATATCCTCCATTTTTCAAATGAGGTTTCAATCTACTGAATATTTTTTCTCTCCTGCTGAGCATAGTCAGCAATGAATTTCATGCACTTAAAATGTTGTACCTCTGCCTGCGTTATTAATATATTCTAGCAATAGCAATTACGGAACCTTTTTGCTACCCACTTTGAATTGCTCCCTTAGTTGGACAAAACACCAGTTGTATTAATAGCAACTTGGGTTTTTTTTTTTTTTTTTTTAATGAGAGATTAAAAATAATCGAATCAATTGTCTGGGCTGCTTTCCCATGAAGAACAGGTGTTTTAAAGTCATTCAGTCCCTATCTTTCTCCCTGGAATAAAAGAGATGCAGGTGAGCTTGGGTCCCATCCACACATGCAAAGAACTCCTTGTGGGATGCTGGATGCCCCAAGACTGAACTCAGGGTCCACAGCTCCAAGTTCAAGGCCTTTTCCTGAGTTGATTCCAGCACAGTGTGCTGACTGAGTCCTATTAGGTTTTGTTTCTTACCTTTACTTTTTTACTTAATTTTTCAAGTAACTTTTTCTGATTACAAAAGTAATACATATTTGTTATTCAAACTTTTGAAAAATAAAAGCACAAAGAAGAAAAAGACGCTTAGAAAGCCAGCCCTTAAAGGTGACTGCTATTAACATTTTGGTGCATTTTCTAGTACGTATATATGTGTATACTAGAAATATGTACTAATATGTAGTAACATGTGTATACTTTTAAAATAGTATAATGGGTGCATAACTTGTAAGATGTTTCATAACTCTATTATTTTCTTATTGCTGCTGCCGTAATAAATTGCCACAAACTTAGTGGTGTACAATCACACACATTTTTTTAAATCCCTGTAAGTTTGGAGGTATAAGTCTTGAAGGGCTAAAATCAAGGTGTTGGCAAGGCATTGCTTTTTGGAAGCTCTAGGGGAGAATTCATTTTCTTGTTCACTTGGGTTGTCGGTAGAATCTAGTTTTCCCAGCAGTTGTAGAACCAAGGATCTTATTTCCTGCTAGAAGAACACGGAGGGCCATCCCCAGCTTCTACGGATGCCCACATCCTTTGGATCATGGCCACTCTTCCCATCTTTCAAAGCCAACAACAGTGGATATCGTCCCTCTCATGTTGTATCTCTCTCACTGCAGCTAAGAATGTTTCCCAATTTTAAGGATTTAAATTAAATTGAATTAGGTTGGACCCACCTGGATAATCCAGGCTATGCTCCCCATTTAACCATAATCTTAATCACATCTGCAAAGTCCGTTGTGTCATGCAAGGGAACATAGTTACAGGTTCCAGAATAAGGACGTGGATGTTAGTTGGGGGGCCATCGTTCTAGCTACCAAAAATACATCCATCTATGGAAGTGGTTCTCAAACTTCAGTGTGCATAAGATTTGTCTGAGGAGCTGTAGATTTGGGATAGGATCCAGGAATCTTCATTTCAGCAAGCTCCTCCTATGATCCTGCGGCAGATGCTCCATGAATCACACTTAAGAAAGATTGGTCGTGACATCCACTGTCCTAGAACGTGCGTTTTAATCAATGCATAGTGTGCATATTGTATTTCTCTTTTATAAGTCTTTCATAATTTTCTTGCTAGTTCTGTATTTGTACCATCTATGACTATCTCCTTACCATATTGTCCTGTTAGTGCAAAAAACTTGCACATTTATGAGCAATTCTATGCTTTGGTGTTTAGTGCTTTGTTTTTGTTTTTGTTCATTTACTGGAACGTTGAGGAGCTCCGGGCCTCTATCCTTTAACCCTTAAGAAGAGGCTGACAGCATTACTGCTCATCTGCCTGTCACAGGGACTGGCCATGTTCACCTCCAGCAGCATGTTTGACCATTGTATTTCTATTGCTGGAAGCTAGACTGATCACTGGGGATGGCACCCAAACCCCCTGGGTTTGACATTTCCCCCTGAACAGGAAACTTTCAATGTTTAATTTACTCTTAAAATAAAAATATTCTGTGCCTAAGGAAAGGGCTTAGAAAAGCCTTACAAATGACTTCCAAACATATCAAAGGTTTTATGGTTCACAATATTGAAAGACTGAAGTAGAAAGGAGTAGTGGCACAAACATCTTCCTTCAATTACTCAGTTTTAAAATTGAAGAAGCATTTGGCAAAAAAGTTTGCACTTTCTTATAGCCGGGGTTTGGAAAAGAATGGTAAGTTATTCAAAGAATATCATCTGACCATCCAAACATGTTTGGGAACCTCAAAGTCTGCCAGACTCTATTACTCGCCTTTCTTAAGAAATCATTTACATAACTTTAAGAAAGATCCTGGCATTTCCATCATTTCCATCACAAAGATTTGTTTGGTTTTATTTTTTTCAGTCCCAGAAAAAAAGCTGGTTATGTTGGAGTTTGGAAAATTAAAGTACATGAATTTTTTTTAAGTCAAGATCTTTATAATTTTATAATGAAATACCTTGTATGTTTTCTTTGTTCTGCTGCAGATTGAGATTTTAGTTTCTAAGACAGTAATTGATAACATGAAAGGAAACATAGTCAAGACATCTTACTTTTTATGAAGCATTTAATCTGTTTACAGGTGCAATCAGCAGCCAGCTACTGTGAAATTAGTGGCTGGCATAAACTATAGAGGCCAAAGCGGGCTAACAAGAGACTGGAGGCAAGTCTAGAGCGACAGACACCAGAGAAGATCTCACTCTCTGAGCAGAGGCTAAAGAGAATGGCCTGGAAATGGACTGTTTAGTATCTAAAGGAAGTTGAGCTTTTTTTCCCCTTTGTTTGCTACAAATAAACTATTCCAGGGCCCAGTTTGCCCAGAGAAAGAGATCATACATGTGTATCTTTGCATGTGCGGGTTGTGGTGAAGTAAACAAGAGAAAATCTGGGTGGAAGAACTGTCTCTGACAGACAAGCCCTGACAGTCCTTTCAGCACTTTCAAAATGTATTTAAAACAAGTTCTGCAATGTAATGATAAACACTGTCACCTTCTGCCCTTTGGAGACACTAAATGGAAGACAGAAGTTCTGGAAAACAGAGGCAGAGAGGGAGAGAAGAAGAAATTCTAGAAAGGCCCAAGTAAAATAGAGCAATGACAACTCGTTAAAAAGCAGTCACAACTATACCAAGTGCTAGAGAATAGATGGGGCTACAAGAACTCTAATTGTGAGTGAGAATGTAAAATGGCACAGCCACTTTGGAAAGTAGCCTGGCAGCATCTTATAAAGTTGAACATACACTATATGACCCAGCAATACCACTTTTGGGTATTTACCCAAGAAAAATGAAAATGTGTCAAAAGACTTGTACATGAATATTCACAGTGGCTTTATTCATAATAGTTAAAAATTGGAAACAATCCAAAGAGTTCATCAATAGGTGAACAGACTTTTTAAAACTGTGGAATATTCATACAATGGAATACTGCTTAGCAATACAAAGGAAATGTACTATTGATAATACATGCAACTAAATGAATGAATCTCAAACACGTTCTGTTGAGCAAAAGAGGCCAGACATAAAAGACTAAATATGGCATGTTTCCATTTAAATAAAACTCTAGAAAAGATTCATCCCATCTATAACAGATGTGCTAGTGGTTATCTGGGGCTGGAGGGGGAGGTGGGGATTGACTACGAAAGGGCACAAAGGAGCCCAGTTGCATGGTGGAAAGTTTTTACATCATGATATAGGTAGTAGTTACCCGAGTATAGACATTTATCAAAACTCACCACTGTATACCAGAGTGCGTCTATTTTATTATATGTAAATTGTGCCTCAGTAAAGTTGATGTAAAATGTAGTTACAGAAAAGAGGATAGTATGCTTCAGAGCCACTTTACTACATTGCACATAATCATGGCAAAAAGTGAAAATACTTCAGAGTGGTTTTAAGAAGTGCTAATACAAGGCTAATTGCTCTATCATCAGTGAGTGAGTTGTTAGACACTTAAATCCCTGTAAGGGAATTCCCTCCATTTGTCAAGGGACATACATACACACACACACACACACACACACACACACACACACACACACACACTCTCAGATGTTCAAAGGAGATTATGAAAGTGATAATCACTTTGTCCTTATTTCTACATCTATTGGCTCTTCCAGGTACAGGGTATTCTAGGATGAAAATGTGGTCCTGTCCTGTCAAGGGCATGCAGTCTAGCAGAAACTTCAGTGATCTTAACAAGGACTCACAGCAACATGGGATTATTTAACTGTAATGGTGACAGTAACACCAACCACTTATTGGGAGCTTACCTTGTGTCAGGCACTGAGCTGTGATTGAAATTCTACCTCATTTAATCTTCACAATAGTTTTACAACCTGGAAACTCTTAGATATCTATTTTGTAGAAGGAAACTGAGGCTCAGAGGTTTTAAGTAAACTACCCAAGACTATACAGTCAATGATTAGTGAATGGCAGAGTTGAAGTTTGCTCATCACCATCATGCAGCCCACAATAGCCCCATATTTAGTCTTTTATGTAGTATTGATGATGGGGTGGTTGACTTGAGGGTTAAAGAAAATGTTACCATTTGTCCAACCTGCTCAGACCCCCCACTCAAACTCCAGAGAAGTGCAGGTTTCTTCCCAAACAAGTAGAAGTGCTATTGTTACCTTTGTCTGGGTTCTCCTATTTTTCTGGACAATATGCTAAGCTCTTTGCAATTCTTTATCCTGACATTCTTTCACCCAGGGAGGCTGCAGAGCTGAATAATATTCTTGGATTTGTGTCTCTCATCTTGTCACTGATTAGCCCTAACTCTTCCTGGCAAGGCTCCTGCCAGGCTATTTCAGGAAACAAAAATTCATTACACACATCCTTATTGATTTTCCCTCTCCTTTGCTTATTATTGAAATGCCTTTCCTTCCATCTCTTGAAGAAACTGTGTTGCAATTACTGGAAGCTTTGCTCAGGCCAGCAGCTCACCCCTGGGCCGGAGGGTCTTGCTGAGGCTCCTGGGAGCTGGGGCAGAGACAGCATCTCTCTGGTTGGTCCTGGTGGAGTGAGGCGGTTTATTGTCTCTTTCTAAAGTGGCTCCTGGGGGTGTGACTTAGTAATATCCCATTAGATAATTTCTAGTGATCAGCAGTGCCTCCTGGTTTCTTCAGTCTCCTTTCTCAGGAGTTTGGGGTATAAATGCTGCAGTGAACATCCAACCACCCAGCTTTGATGGCTAGCTCAGGAATATTTGACTTCTCAGAGCCAAGAGAAGGAAAGAAACTAATTTTTATTGGATGAATAGACATTTTACAGAAAATACTGTTCTTGAGTACCGACTATGTGCTAGGTTCTAGAATGTATGTGAGCAAGGCAGCTATGGTCTGTGCTCTCATTGATTTTATAGTCTGGTGAGAGATATAAACAGTAACAACAATAACAGTAAATGAAGTAAAAATGCAAACTACTCAAATAATTACAAGTGCAATAGGTGCAGTGTCAACGGTAGTTTTCTGAGATAGAGAAAAATATAGTCGGGTATTATGCAATATCACATGTTACATGCAATATCATGAATCTGCCAAAACGCTCATGAGGTGGATACTCGCCCTAACTTAGAGACATTCAGTAGCCTGTTCCAGGTGACAGAGAGCCGGGTGCAAGTCTGAGTCTGTCTATTCCAAGGCTAGTTCTCTTTCTGCTGTGTTCTAAGGCACATGGAGACGCCCCACCTCCAAGGTAACTAGGGAGTGTGGTTGAGTTTCCAGGTTGTGGTCGGCTCTCTGTGTGGTGTAGTTCCCCCATCCTGTCTGCAAGCTCTCTGTCTGCCAGAAGAAACAAGAAATCTCAGTTTTCACAATACATCAATGATGGACTTGGTATAACGTGCTCCCTAGGGAAGGCCTCATACTATTTGTTAGTTACACAAGGCTGGGTCTTGGTTTCGCGTGGGTGAGTTCTACGTGGCAGTACGTTTTGGCAGGAGATGGTCTCTCTGCTCTGGGGGATGCTGTTCTTCTGGACCACAGGCGTGTGCCCTCTAGGCTTCAGTGCAGCCCATCCCTCCTGCCTCTTACGTGTTCATGGTTACTCACACTTCTGCTCAGGCCTCTGCCTGACGTTGGTGCCTGCAGCCCCTTCCCTGGATGGCAGCACGAGCGGAAGCCGCCCCTGCCGGGAAGATAGCAGTCAGGGTTGTAGGCAAGCCCAGGGGGTGTCTCAGAGGGCATGGTGGGGAGGGGGCTGCAGGGAGGCAATACTCCAGAAGCCTGGTTCTCAGAGCCACATCCTGGAGAGGAAGAAGAAAAGTTGGGAGCAGGCTGGGAAATGTACCAGAGGGCAGGTGAAGCCCCTCTCATGAGTGTGCACACTCCTGGAGGGCAGGGGTGAGGACCAGGCCAGAGTGAGGACCGAGTGGGGTGAGAGTAGGAGCCCGGACATGGGCGTGGGGAGTGTCACCACCAGTCTCTCAAGATAGTGATGTAGCTGTGCCTGCCTCCCTACCTGTGCCTCATAACAACAAACAGGTGGCTCATTCCACTGTTCTCTTTTTGCACAGGGCACACATCACATACCCACACAGAAATGCATCACAGGTTACAATACAGGTGTTCAGAGCAGATAAAACAAAACCCTTGATCTCCTGTGGCAAAAAGAACACCCGTCTGAAGCCCGTGGCCGAAAACTGCACCTAGCTATATCTTTAGGCTTGATTGCTGCAGTGTTTTTCAATATTTTCAGGTTTAATCTCAGTCAATTCAGGATAACTGCCCCCACCCCTTTTTTACCTTCAGGAGGACCTAAGCTCTCTGGCCTCACATGGTATCTGGGCATTAGGGGTATAGTGGAGGTGGAAGGTAGATGGTTTGGTTCTTGGTTGGCATCTACCTGAGTGCAAATCCTCTTGTCTGGTCATTGATGACTGGCTTATGTCCCATCAGCATCTCCAGAGATGCTCACAGCTCTCATTTGGTCTTAGTCAGCAGGTTCTCCCAGACCACTTGACTATTATAATTATGATGATGTTGGAGCTATGCAAGAGAAATTCGCAGATCCATTCCCTGTCTACTCCCTGCTATTGGAACTGTCTTTCCCCATTTTTGCCTGGCTATCTGCTGTACATTCCTCATGCGTCTACCCCTCAATCTAAATTAAATGGCTACCTATCTGAGAGCTAGGTACTTTCCTTTCATAGTATTTATCAAAGTTCATAAACATCTATGAATATGTGCCATCTGTATTTAAGGTCTCTTCCCACATCCCCACGTCCCTCCATCACAAGCCCCGTAATGGCAAGGATTTTTGATCTATTTGTTTACTCTTGAATTTTCAGCACCTTGGAAAATGCTTAGTACATAGAAGTCACAAAAATAAAGATGACTGGATACAACTCGAGGCTCCGTAAGTCCAAGTGACTTGCCCAAGATCTCATAGCCAATCAACGAAACAGCAGCACTCGAACCCGAGCCTTGGGTGGCCAATACCAGGGCTGTTTCCAAACACTGTGCTG
Organism: Piliocolobus tephrosceles; assembly: GCF_002776525.5. Lineage (NCBI taxonomy): Eukaryota > Metazoa > Chordata > Mammalia > Primates > Cercopithecidae > Piliocolobus > Piliocolobus tephrosceles. Next base: position 51,545,506 of record NC_045439.1, on the reverse strand, counting down.
AGTGAGATTGTCTTTGACACGGTGTTAAAAATCGGACTAATTCTTCTCAGATTCTAAAGCCCTGTTTTTCATTAAGAAACGACAGTAGTGTTAGTTTGTAATGTGAAAAAGGAGGCATCCAATCAAAAGTGGCTTTATCCTGGACTCCTGGGAATGATGCTCCTGCCATCACAGCACTCCCAAGAAATCCTGAAGAATTCCTTGATGTGGGACAGGCTGTGCTCATGTCAGGGAGCCAAACGAAATACAAGGGAAAGGCAAAGCCTCTCTCCACTGACCTTGTGGGGAAACTGTGTCCTGTCTGCATTCCTAGACAAGGGCTCTCAGAGGCAAGTAGGCAGGGCTGACGCCAGGAGTCGCCTGAGTCGCTGATGGTGGAAGTTGCCCTCCGGATCCCTGTTTGACCCTATGGGATATTAAGTGGCAGTGGTGAAGGGGGAGGAAGTGCCACTGGCAAAATTTGATCTCTGACCTCTTGTCAGTCTGTCATCCTGGTGATAGGGATGGTCCTTGTGCTGGGGTTTGGTGGAGATGGGCATGGCTATCTAGATGGGTTGAGAAGGGCAGAAAGTAACTTGTTTTTCTCACTAAATGAGACTTCTTCCCTCTTTCACAGTTGATCTCAGCTGTGAATGGATTTGTCACCAGCTTCCAAGTAAGATTAGTTATGGTAAGGATGGTTTGCTCCATGCTAACTTGGGTCTTGTAGCTCACAGTCTGACCCAGTCCAATACAGGTTGAGGAGTCAGCGTCCTAGTGCTGAAATTGGCTAAAAGAGAAGTCATTCGACAACAAGACCAAGAAGAGCATTAGCTACCAGGGCCTTTGAACTTGATCAGGCCATGCAGTACCCCTCAACCCAATTTTCATTCCTTGTCCCACTGATGCCACTGCCTCACATCCAGTAGGGTCACAATGACCTTGAATATGGAAAGGACTGATTTGTCACCCTCACAAAATGGCTGTCAGTCTCTCTGAAGCTTAAGCTGCTGATATTACAATTAATTCTTCATTATTTATCAGTAAGGATTAGGTTTTGTTGTAACGGAGATCTGAATATAGTAACTCAAATACACAGTGGTTTAAATCCTTTCACTTAAGGAAATCTGGACGAAAGTGGCCCAGAGCTTGTATGGCAGCTCTGTGAAGTCATTAGAGACCCAGGTTCCTCTATCTTCAGCATAGTTCTCAATCCCCCAAGTCGTCTTAGAAGAAGAAGGCTGCTGAAGCTCTAGCCATCATGTCTATATCCCAGGCAGCAGGAAGGAGGAAGGAGGACAATAGCCTCTTTTCCCAGCATGTCAGCCATCCTTAAATCTCTTTAAACAGTCTTCTCGAAAGTCCCATGTGATACATCTCACTGACCAGAACTCAGTCACATGGCTACTGCTAACCACAAAGCAGGCTGACAAACACCTTTCAGCTGTGTGCACTGCTGGACCAAATACAATCAAGGTTCTGTTGTTAAGAAAAAGAGAGGAGTACTAGGCTGCTCAGAGTTTCTGCCACATTCTATTTAAATATCTTGGGGCTTTTTTTTCTGTCTTCCTGATATTGGGATTCTTCAAAAAGAAAAGCAAATAGAAAGAAAACCCAAAATTCAAACTAATCCAAACTAATCCATTTTGTTACTTACTATCAGATCTGATTTTTTAAAAAAATTCTAGAAAAGAGATGAGAATCTCCATCTCTGTCTTCATTAGAGTAAAATACCTTCCTGATATGTCCTTCCTTTCCCACTCACAGGTCTGGAGAAGCTAGATGCCACGTGTGGCTGTGGACATCCAGAGGATGTCCAGGTAGAGAGCTCTAAATCTACGGAAGAAGCAAGGGCTGAACCCACAGACCTAGGGGTCCCCAGCATCAGATGGGGGTGGAAGCCCTAGGAGGTAATGGGTAAATGTGAAAAACAAGGGGAAGAGGCCCCCAGAAGGACTCAGGGGTACCCTAGCTTATGTTCTTCCCTATTGTTTACCTCCCACTTGGACAATGTCTCTGGCTATGCATCCCTGTTGGAGAGTTTCTATGACAACCATGGAGTAACTGTCCACTATGTGCTTTGAACTCCTCAGAAATCAGGCACTTAGCCAGCACAAAGGGTTGATATGAACTTCTGGCCAACCTTCAAGAGGTTCTCAGAGAGAACATGTTGTTTTCCTTGAAGTGCTTGTTTCTTCTGTAATTTCATATCTAATCTCCCAGCTTCACGGATAACAGATTTGCTTGACAATGTCCTGATTGATGGGGACAGTCTTTACTTTCAAATGAAAAGAGCTAATTAGAACAACTGACTTTATTTTGGGAGAAACCAAGTTTCCAGCATGCATCTAGTAATAAATTATGACAGCTTTTCTCAGCACTCCTGCCCTATGATCCTTCCCTCACTTCATTAAGCCTGCTGCATCTTGCATGGACAGAGGTCACTGATGGCAGAGCAGCTTCCTGGACAAATTGCAGGGTCTCCCAACTCTCCCAGCGGCATCTGCTGTGCTCCCACTCCTGTGCTCATCTCTCCTCCTGAACTACAAGCGCCATCTTGTCGTTTGTCTGTTTCAATGTCTGTTTCTCCAACTGGACAGTAAACCCTTGGAAAAGAAGAACCAATCTTATTTAAATTTGGTATCCTCAGCAACCAGGGCAGTGCCTGGCACTTTTCAGGTCCTCGTTGAATGGATGGATGAATCAATAAAAGAAAAACTCCAAATGAAACAGTTGTTGTGGAAACTAAACAGACTTCTTTCTTTTTTTTTTTTAACTTTTATTTTAGGTTCAGGGCTACATGTGCAAGTTTGCTATATAGGTAAACTTGTGTCACAGAGTTTGTTGTACAGATTATTTCATCACCCAGGTATTAAGCCTAGTAACCATTCATTATTTTTTCTGTTACTCTTTCTCCTCCCACCCTTCTCCCTCAAGTAAGCCACAGTGTTTGTTGTTCCCTTCTTTGCGTCCATGAGTTCTCATCGTTTAGCTCCCACTTTATAAGTGAGAACATATGGTATTTGGTTTTCTGTTCCTGCGTTAGCTTGCTAAAGATAATGGCCTTTAGCTCCATTTGCGTTCCTGTAAAAGACATGATCTTGTTCTTTTTTATGGCTGCATAGTATTCCCTGATGTATATGTATCACATTTTCTTTATTGATCTGTCATTGATGGGCATTTAGGTTGATTCCATATCTTTGCTGTCGTGAATAGTGCTGCAATGCACATTCACATGCATGTGTGTTTATGGTAGAATGCTTTATACTCCTCTGGGAATATACCCAGTAATAGGATTGCTGGGTCAAATCGTAGTTCTGTTTTTAGCTCTTTGAGGAATTGCCACACTGCTTTCCACAATGGTTGAACTAATTTACACTCCCACCAACAATGTATAAGATTTCTCTTTCCTCTACAACCTCGCCAGCATCTGTTATTTTTTGGCTTTTTAATATTAGCCATTAGAAACTGAATGCACTTCTATCATCAGGCTGGGATTGGCTGGCAAGTCCATTTTCATAAATAGACTGGGTTGAGTTGACATGGCATAGTATTTTACTGCTTTGACTTCTGACACACCAGTATTGTGTCAAATGCCAGGTATAGGTCATGAAACATGGACATCAGAGAAAGGGGGGTGGGGGGGGGAGAAAGGAGGAGGAGGAGAAGGAGGCTGGGGGAAGAGAAGGAGAAGGAAAAGCATACGGCTTCTGAAATTCTGCGTGTGTGCAAACATAGTGATGCACTCATCTGTTGTTGTATCTTACAGGGGCATAATGTTACCAAAAAGAAAAAACTGAAAGGAACGAAATGAACAATAAAGTGGTTTGGGGGAGGAAAGGCTATATACAATAATTTATTGGAGGAAAAAGGAGAATCCATGTGTCAGTGGCTTACCAGTGTGATCTTTAAGGTGGTAAGAAGAGGTAATGAGTTGCTGAACCTCACCCCAGCTCCACAACTCCTGGCAAACCTTCATCCCCTTCTCATGAGTTCACCTCTTGTGAAGCTCTCCTTTTCAGATCTTTGTGAAAGGATCCTTGCCAAGCTGACCAGCCTTGTCAGCACCGTACTTCATTTTCTTCAGATATCATCTAGGCTATCTGGGCTCTCTCTGAAGTGATACTCAGGCCATCTCTCTGGAATTCTTTCATAACTTTCCCTTCAGAAATGTCTTTCCTCGGGTCATTAATACAGGTCCCTGCTTCAGACATCAGTGGCATTTGCTTTACTTCATCTCATGTCTTCCTCCTTAATATGATTAACAACTGTGTCTTTAAAAGACTGAGGATAGAGAATGTGAGAAAGGTTTTCACCACTAGTCCCTGATCTTCCCACACCAGTGAGCTCGCTGGCCTGAGAGAATACACAACTTGGAAAGCAGTACCTTAGCCTTCTCTCCATTTTTGATTTGACCATTTGATTGTAGGAGACTGGTGAGCCCTTGGCCCTTTTACAAAAGAAAGATGCAGATCCTTGTGATCAAAGAAGGGGTATACCTGGGTTAGCCAGGGCCCTAAACCAGGGGTCCCCAACCACTGGGGGCTGTGGAACAGTACTGGTCTGTAGCCTGTTAGAAAGCAACCTGTACAGCAGGAGGTGAGTGGCAGGTAAGTGAGCTCATTACCGCCTGAGCTTTACCTCCTGTCAGATCGGCGGTGAAATTAGATTCTCACAGGAATGTGAACCCTATTGTGAACTGTGCATGCGAGGAGTCTAGGTTGCATGTTCCTTATGAGAATCTAATGCCTGATTATCTGAGTTTCATCCTGAAATCATTCCCCCCTCAACACTGGTCCATGGAAAAACTGTCTCCCACAAAACCAGTCCCTGGTGCCCTAAAGGTTGGGGACCACTGCCCTAAACCCTAGGATAGTATTTCTCAAGGTGTAGTTTGAAGAACATTGGCATCAGCTTAACCAGGCATAATTATTAAAGATGCAGTCCCATTTAATAAATGATATTGGGAAAACTGGCTAGTCATATGCAGAAAACTGAAACTGGACCCCTTCCTTACACCTTATACAAAAATTAACTCAAAATGGATTAAAGACTTAAACATAAAACCCAAAACCATAAAAGCCCTAGAAGAAAACTTAGGCAGTACCATTCAGGACATAGGCATGGGCAAAGATTTCATGACTAAAACACCAAAAGCAATGGCAACAAAAGCCAAAATTGACAAATAGGATCTAATTAAACTAAAGAGCTTCTGTACAGCAAAAGAAACTATCATCAGAGTGAACAGGTAACCTACAGAATGGAAGAAAATTTTTGCAATCTATCCATCTGACAAAGAGCTAACATCTAGAATCTACAAGGAACTTTAATTTACAAGAAAAAGACAACCGCATCAAAAAGTGGGTGAAGGAGATAAACAGGCACTTCTCAAAGGAAGACATTTATGTGGCCAACAAACATATGAAAAACTCATCATCACTGGTCATTAGAGAAATGCAAATCAAAACCACAATGAGATACTAGCTCATGCCAGTTAGACTGGCGATCATTAAAAAGTCAGGAAACTACCTGACGTAAATCACGAGTTGATGGGTGCAGCACACCAACATGGCACAAGTATACATATGTAACAAACCTGCACGTTATGCACATGTACCCTAGAACTTAAAGTATAATTAAAAAAAAAAAAAGTCATGATGAAACAACAGATGCTGGAGAGGATGTGGAGAAATAGGAACACTTTTACACTGTTTTTGAGAGTGTAAATTACTTCAACCATTGTGGAAGACAGTGTGGGGATTCCTCAAGGATCTAGAACTAGAAATACCTTTTGACCCAGCAATCCCATTACTGGATATATACCCAAAGGATTATAAATCATTCTGCTATAAAGACACAAACACACGTATGTTTATTGCAGCACTATTCACAATAGCAAAGACTTGGAACCAACCCAAATGCCCATCAATGATAGACTGGATAAAGAAAATGGAATTTCTTTATGAAATACAATTCCATAGTAGTTCATGGAATTGAGGGCAGAGCAATCAGGCTGGAGTTGCAAGGATCCAGGGGATCACCTAATGCCATGGAACTCTATGTAGCCATAAAAAAGGATGAGATCATGTCCTTTTCAGGGACATAGATTAAGCTGGAAACCATCATTCTCAGCAAACTAACACAGGCAAAGAAAACCAAACACCACATGTTGTGGGAGCTGAACAATGAGAACACATGGACACAGGGAGGGGAACATCACACACCGGGCCCTGTTGGTGGGTGGGGGTCTATGGGAGGGATGACATTAGGAGAAATACCTAATGTAGATGATGGGTTGATGGGTGCAGCGAACCACCATGTCACCTGTATACCTATATAACAAACCTGTATGTTCTACACATATATCCCAGAACTTAAAAGTGTAAAAATAATAAAAAACATGCAGTCTCCTAGACTACACCTCAAACCTAACCAGAACCCCTGAAGCAGGCAAGTACAGAATTTTCATACAGGAGAAACTTAGGATCAGCAACATTTTTGGTTTATAAAAAGGCTAGATGTCGTGTCTTGGAATTGTTTAAGTAGTAAATTCACTGTTTTGACTTACTGTGTATGTAACTGAATAAAAGCCAAAAACTGAAAACAACCAAGTGTCCAACAACAGCGAATGAATAAACAAATTGTGGAATAGCCTTACAATGGACAACTCAGCAATAAAAAAAAAGTAAACTAGTGATAAATGCAACCACATGTATAAATTCCACAGACACTCTGCTAGGCAGAAAGATGCCAGACATAAAAGGCTGCCTAGTCCTTGATTGTTTTCTTAAAGCCACCTAATCTACAGGGACAGAAATGAGATCCTCAGTCACCTATGTCTGGGAGGTGGGGTAGATACTGACTCTGGCATTTAGAGAGAGGACATAGAAGGGAATTTTAGGGGTGATAGAAGTATTTATGTTTGTAAATGGTGTGGTTGCAGTTACACAGTCATATAAAATTGTCATAACTTCTCAAAATGTGCACTTAAAATGAGTACATTTTGTTGCACACAAGTTATATCTCAATAAAGTTGATTTTTCCAAAGAGCAAAGCTTTCTAAAGATCCACACTTGACAGAAGAATGATAAAATTTCAGTTGTCCAAATCCTATTAAAGTGCATTACTTTGATAAAATTCGGGGTGGCTTATGGTGCTCATGGAGATTATGGGGTATAATCTAAAACCCTCCTCCCCAAAAATCTTCTTGTTAGCCTCACTCTTACCAAGGTTTCTAGGACTCTGGACGTGAACATGCCCCCAGGTGATTCTGCAGTTTGAGCCCTTCAGCTAAAGTAACCCAGGCTCCTGAGGCTTTTTGAATCGTTTGACTGTCTGCTAAGCGGCTGACGTTGTCCAGATTCAACAAGGTGGGGGACTGAAACCCCGTCTCTACTAAAAATACAAAAAATTAGCCGGGCGCGGTGGCAGCGCCTGTAGTCCCAGCTACTCAGGAGGCCGAGGCAGGAGAATGGCCAGAAACCGGGAGCGGGGGAACTTGCAGTGAGCCGAGATCACGCCACTGCACTCCAGCCTGGGCAACGGGGCGAGCCTCCGTCTCAAAACAACAACAACAACAACAAACCACTGTTGTTGCTTTATTGAGTTCATGAACGTCATTATTAGTTACAATGCCTCGTTTGAAAATAGCTACAAAATATTTTTTTTTGCTAATTTGTATTCAGTAATTTTACCTTGCTAACGAGGGGGTGTTGATTGCTAAGTGCATCCTACAGACTCCTGAATGCTTGAACAACAAAGTGTCATCCAGCCAACTAGCCTTGTGGGAACTAGTGCTGTGTAACTTGCCACCTTTTCCAGCTTCCTTAGAGTGTCCCTTTGGGGATCTTTGGTTGGTGGCATCTAAATAGCATCTGCTAATACCAAGCACACACTGACTGTGTGCCAAGCTGAGCACCTGGTGGTCATCATCTCATTTACTCCTCATACAATCCAAATGAATAGCCAACATGGAGGAATCTGAGGTTTAGGAAGATTATGCGACTTGTGTGTCCACAGCTACTTCGGTACCATAGCTAGCTGGACTCCAACCCAGATGCACCTCGAAAGCCACCGACCTCAGGTGTGCTTTCACCTTGGAATCACCTGGGGAAATATTAAAACTCTTGATGCCTCAGCTCTACCCCAGAACAATTGGGTCATAATCTCTGGGGGGTGTGACCCAGGTATTATTAGTTTTTAAAGCTTCCTGGTGACTCTAACGTGCAGCCAAGGCTGAGAACCATGTTCTGGGTTCTTACCCTTGATGCTATAAGGAAGCGTGGCGAGTGCCACACACTAAGCTTACCCTGGAATAAACTCAGCAATTTGCTTCTTTTCAGGTACATGTACTGACAATAAGTCTGCTCCCTTTAATTCTGTGATTTTTAAAAAGTTTTTGTTTTTTATTATTATTATTTTTGAGACAGAGTGTTGCTCTGTTGCTCAGGCTGGAGTGCAGTGGAGTGATCTTGGCTCACTGAAACCTCAGTCTCCCAAGTGCAAGTGATCCTGACCTTAGTCAGTCTCCTGAGTAGCTCAGACTACAGGTACACACCACCACGCCTGACTAATTTTTGTGTTTTTTGCCGAGATGTGGTTTTGCCATTATTTCTCAGGTTCGTCTTGAACTCCTAGGCTCAAGCAATCCACCTGCCTCAGCTTCTCAAACTGTTGGGATTACAGGCGTGAGCAACCCTGCCTGGTCCATTCTCTGATTTAACATTGTTTTCTGGGTATAGACTTTCAGGGAGACTTTGTCCTGTTAGAGAATATAGTGTCCCTGAGTGGAATGGGGGTATTCACGGAATCTTTCCTTCACTCCTTCCACGAGTGTTTACTGAGTACCTACCATGCATAAGATCCTGGTCATACAAAGGTGAACACACTTGGCTATGCTCCCAGAAAGTTCACTTTCTTGTGGGGCAGACAGACCTACAGTGAACAATTAACTGATACGTGCCTATAGGAAAAAGGGGTCTGGAGGTGACAAAGAACACATGGAGGCATCAGCAAAGGCTCCCTAGAGCAAATCAGTGAATTGATGAGTAGGAATAGCAAGGTGACCAGAGGAGCATTCCAGGCCAGAGGCCCACATGAGCAGAACCAGCAGAAGCATGGAGAGTGGGGCTATTGGTACTTCTGGGTGGCAGAAAAAAAAAAATATGATGCAAAGAATGGAAGCTGAGGCCAGAGGAGGAAGATGGAAGACCTTGAAAGCAAGTCAAGGAAATTGGACTTTGCCCTGTAGGAGACACTAAATCGACACTGAAATGTCTTAAACAGGAGAGTGATGCGATCAAGAACCAAGATTTAAGGTGGTGATGGAGGAAGAGAAATCCAAGGAGAAAAATGGAAGACAGAAAAGGCAGAAAATATGTTTTACAACTTTCTCTTCTGTATTCTGTTGGAATCTAAATATCCCAATGAGTGTGGTGGATTGAACGGGGCTTTTAGCCTGACCAGTTTATTGAAGAGACAAATAAAGATTGACTTAATAGTAGCTGGTAATGACAAGCACTATTCCTTCTTGCCCAAGCGATCTTCTTATAATTGGAGAAAGAAACACTTGTCAGCCTAGCAAAGGGTTTTCATACATGGCTCCAGGGATCCATGAACCCTCTGAAATTGTGTATAAAATTCTGCACATTTTTCTGAGAGAGGGTCTGTAGCTTTCATCATATTTTCAAAGGCAATCAGGATACACAAAGTGGGAAGTTAAAGATTAAAATTCAAATATTCTAGATAAAGATGACCTATTTTTTGGGTTGACCTGATCCTAAATAAGAGAAAGACCCAAATGAATGTTCATATGTATTTTAATGGAGAAATTTTGGGTACTAGACTCTTCACAATGAAGTACACACAGAAACTTGCTATCCTCATCTCTAATGTAAATGCATTTATGGGACATTTTTCTAGGTCAGGTGCATAAGCCTGACCCTCAACCCTACAGCTTTAGAAATGGAATAGACAAAGTGACCTGAACAAAGAGGTGAACACTGCTCAGAGGGAATTGCTGCAGTTGGAACAGCAGACTGGTTTTGCATGTGCAGGGACCAAGGGCTGAGATCTCTGAGGCCCGGGTGGTCTGTTGAGAAGAGGCCGAGGTACCCACCTCCTCTAGGCTTTTGTTGTTGTGACTGCATCTACATACCAGCAAACATGTGCTTCCTCGCTGGCCTTGATTTACGGTGACAGTTACTTGGTACAGCAGGTGGGTAGGAATGGTTCTCTCAGCAGGAAAAGTCTGCCTCTGCTGCTTCATGACCTGCTATTCTGTCACCCTGTACCATTGCTAAGGCAGCTGTCCCCTTCAGAAGTAGCCACATTAGAAAGGTTAATGCATTCATGGTGAGCTTAGAAGGGACAGGGAGTGGTGTCTCAAATATGTATATGTATATGCGTATGTGTGTTTACATTCAGAGTCTGGCAGATAACTATGAAAAGGTGATGGGGGAGATACTCATTAATCTAATTTATATTGACCTCTCCAATATTCATACATTTTTTTTTTTTTTTTTTTTTTTTTTTTGGCCAATGGTTTGGAATTCATCTGGGCTCTAGTTTCTTACTTTGCAAAAGAAAGATGTTGCACTGACATGATAATGTCACTCCTGCTTAATGCCTTCATTAAACACCCACTGCCCCCATTCCTTAGAGCCACAGAATCCTGGGATTTACATCCAGCATTTACAAGAAAAGTTTTAGGTACTCCTGTCCTTCTGTATTAGTCAGGATTCTCCAGAGAAACAGAACCAAGAAGATATATGTATAGATAAGAAAGATATTTATTATGAGGTTGATGATGGAGCCTGAGAAGTCCCATGATCTACCATCTGCAAGCTGGAGGCCCGGGAAAGATAGGTGTAGTTCCAGTCTAAACCCCAAAGCCTGAGAATCAGGAGTGCCAATGGTGTAAGTCCCAGTTAGTATCTGAAGGCCTGCGAATTGAGGGACCAATTATTCCAAGTCCTGGTTGGAGTCTGAAGGCTTAAGAACCAGGAGGGCTGACATCTGCGGGCAGGAGTAAATGAATGTCCCAGCTCAAGCAAAGAGGAAATTTGTTCTTCCTCTACCTTTGTTTTTTCCAGTCACATCCTCAGCAGATTAGATAATGCCCACCTGCATGCATGAGGACAAAATCTTCTTTCCTCAATCTACTGATTCAAATGTTCATCTCTTCGGGAAACACCTGCACAAACACATCCAGAAATAATGTTTCACTAGCTATCTGGGCATCCCTTAGCCCAATCAAATTGACACATAAAATTAACGATCACAATTCCAGTCAGGAAGCTCAGCCTTTATTTGTTTTCTACAAGATTTCGTTGAGTAGAAGAATCCACTAAAAACATTAAAGATTCCAGAAAGTTAAAGTATAAAATCTTTAGTCAAGAAACAAAATATAATAAAGAGTGGGTTAACTCAAGAGCTAACTGGGAAGTCCATTTTTGATTTACTAAAATGGTGCCAGAAAACTCAGGTTTCCATACTCAAGTCCTTACATGGCTGGAAAATAGAAAGTTGATTCAATTCCCATTGCAATGGGTGGTAGCCCACAGTGGAAAACTCAAAAACAATTCTCCCTGGCTGCATTTCTCTGATAAGTATTGTTGCTCTGTGCACGTGAGGTTTCAATCAGTGGAAAGTTGGCAGGCAGCTGAAATTTAGAAAGCAAATATGCATGTCAAGGTACTGTTTACCAGGTAAGAGTGATTTATTTTATCATTAAAAATTTAAAACCTTAATGTGATTCCCAAGATGTCTGATTTAGAGAAGGCCAGAAGAAAACTGAAGAGAAAAAGAACTATAGAAAAGTGAGAACCATGTAACTGAGCTCTTTCCAGAATTGAAACTCTGCTTTGGCTGGTAAAAATGGATTAGTATAGTGTAGCTCTTCTGCTTGTTGGCTAGTTTGCTTGTTTTATACAGTTTTTATTAGTGTATTTTCAGTTCCACCCCAATCTCACTAAGTAACCGGAATGCTGGAAAAATATTCAAAGACTGCTGGTTTGAAGGGACAAACAAGTTTTAGTCTGTCCAAGGAGCCCATATGTCTAGCCCTGAGTCTGCCTAGGAAATAAGAACTTAATAATCATTAGTCTCCTTTATCAGGTCTTTCACAATTGGGCTTCAAATCCCACTTTAAGCAATTCCCATCATTATTTCTCCCATGAATAGCTATGGATTACAACCTGTTACCTAGACCCATTATATTCACTTGACCCTACCCTTCCCATATTCCATTCACTTTACCAGGAATACACTTTTTTCCTTCTTATCTATCTGGGAAACTCCAAATCACTCTTCAAAACCCAGCTCGACTATCACCTCTCCCATGAAGCCTTTCGTAGCAGCACTGTGTCATTCACCACTTCTTAAGTCTTCATCGAACTGCAACATGAATCTGTGTAAGTGATTTTTTATTTTCTAAACCACGAACTCCTTTAGTTAGAGGGTGTGTTTTATTTATTCTTATTTCTTCAGTGTGTATCACCTGGCTAAACCTAGAGAAGGTGCTTAATAAACATTTTTTGATGACTTTAAAGCCTCTGAAAGCTCTCATGTTCTATTTTCTATGACTTAGCAATGGAGTCAAAAATTTCAGAATTCTAAAAGACCGTCCAAGAGCCTATTCTGAAGACTATTATTTGGGAACCAAAATAAAAGTATCATGATTGGTCAATGGTTGCCGGGAGCTAGTTTATTGGTATTTAGCATCGCCCAAGCAACTCTCATCAATTTCCCTTTTTAGAATCTATCTACATCTCATGAGATCAGAAACTTTCAGACCTGTCACCATTGAACACAGAACGGGAAAAAACAGTCTGATCATCAGCTACCTTTAATTTTTGAAAGCACATTGAGGTTTACTGGCATTCAACAAATAAATCCCAAAGTAGTGATTTCAGCTTGCAACAAATTGGTTAAAGAGGAAAAGGAGTAAATGGATATTTTTGTGCTGTTGTTACCATGCAATCCAGCTGATAATTTCATTTTCTTCTCCTTTTCTCCTTTCTTTCCTCAACCTTTCTTTTCTTGGTGCTTTTACATTCGGCCTTAAAAATAATGTGTTTATTCATAAATATTTTTATGAATGGGAAAACAATAGTTGGTTTTGCTAAGAACTCTTCTGGATTATAGAAGCTAATTGGAGGTGATATTGTAATGGAGAACAGCAGACATTTACATTTAGTTCCCAAGGTGTTAGATTCTAGCAAATCCTTTAGGAATACAAACTGCCAGGGTTTCGTTCTCATAAGTGTGTTTCTTCAAAGCAGAAAAACTGATAACGTAGGTTCTGCAGATTCTAATTATCTTGGCAGCCTTCTAGTGGATTATAGCAGCTATAACACAGACCCAAAACTATGGTGGCTTAGAGGAGACAGGAACTTGTCTCTCATCTGACAGTTCAGGTGTGAGCAGTCTGGGGCTAGCTTGGTAGTTCCTCTATATCAGGGACCCAGGTTTCTTCAGTCTTGCTACTTTGTCGTTCCTAGGGCATCCCACTTCCACATCATCCAATCTGTCTCACACTCATGCTTGCATTTCAGCAAGCGGAAACCAGAAAGGGCAAAATAGACTACCTGTCCCTTCCCTTTATCAGCAATGCCTGGCTGTTGCACACATCACTGCTGATCATTTCAGGTTGACTACAACTTAACCAGGTGGTTCTGTGCTGGTTAACAACTAGGGGTTTTATTCCTACAGAAGAAGGGAGCATGGGTCTTAGGAGACAATTGCCAGTTTATGCCATGTTGTCAATTCACGAAGTTTCCTCATATTTGGTGGTAATGACAGTTAGTTAAATCTGTTTCATACAAACCTCTTTTTTTTTTTTTTTTTTAAGGGGAAGCTTGTATGTGTACATATATGGACTCCTCAGTTGCTGAAAGTTTCCTTGATTGATTTTCATCATGAGTATATAAAAAAAATCATTAGAATATTCAAATCCAAGAGCCTAAAAGTCTACTGGAATTTTATGAACAAACCTAAAAAGAGCAAAAGACCCTAAGCAACACTGCCGTCACATACAAAATTTTACTTTGAAAGCAAGGTGGGGAAATTTTCCCCTCAAGTGCTAAGGGTCCCTGGAGGAATGTTCACTGATCATGGACCACTGTATTGTTTTCATTTTTAAATGGGGTTGCAAGCTGCAATTCTCACAGCAGGCTCACCACAACTCCCCCCCTCACCCTTTCCTTACATTTAAAAATTTCTTAACACTTTTAGAAGTTCCTTCATATCATTTCATGTTTATTTCCCCACCTTCACCCCTTTATTCTTTCTGGTTGCGGCCTTAAGCTTTCTTTGACTCTTTCCTGGAAAAAATATGCTGTCCAATGAACAACAAAGTGCCAAGCTGGCTCCACTCTGCCCGTCTGTGAACTCTCCCTCACTGGTTCACAACGGTGCCTGTTATTTCCACCACTGGAGGGGCTTCTTTGGATAGGATCATTTTTTCCGCTGTTTCCCCCTAAGGAGAATAACATCTGAGCAGCCATTAATGCCCCGGGGTGGATTGCATTTCAGATTAGCCACACAGAGCAGAATTAAAGGAGAGGGCAGAGGCATGTTTCCGTGAGGGACTGGGAGGTACAGTTCCTAGAAAACAAAGGCTGTGAGCAGAGAGCGAGTCCCTGGCGCAGAGGTGACCTTGAGCATGCACCACATGACCTCTGTCTCTGCTCCTGCCCACAGCACCCCATTCTTCAATATGGTCAACTGTCATTTTCCCAAGAGAGCACTGTGTCAATACGGCTTCAAGCCTGAGCTCATTTCCTGGAGCGTGTAAGCCCCTCCTGTGTGGAAATTCAGGAACTGGCACTGGTCAGCGGCACCCACCAGTGAAAGGTGGGTATGAAAAGGGAGAGTAAACAGAAGGCCAGAGCGCCTGGGGGTAAACTTGTCTCCCTGCATGATCTACCTACTATAGGCTCTGATGCTATGTCAACTATGAAGCAAAGAACATAGTGCTTCTGTGGTTTACAAGTATTCTTTTCTGATGGCAGAAACATACTGTCTGAGTCAGGATAGTAATAATAATAATAATAATAATAATAATAATAATAATAATAGTAATAATATCCAACCTATTCTGAGAGCTTCCTTCATGCCAGGCGCTGTGCTTCTATATACCCCGCCTGGATTAATCCTCACAGCAAATCTTCGACGCGTATATTATTAATTCTGTGTTACAGATAGGAAAGCTGAGGCTCTTCAAGGTGAAGTTAATGTTTCCAAGGTCAGAAAGCTACTGACTAACAGCAGGAATTCAAAGTCATATCCGTCTGCTGAGCCCATATGCTTAGCAGAAGGGGTCGTAAACTCTAGGTGATGAACTCTTTGTGCATGCGATGGAAGCTATAGATCTTCTCTCCCAGCATTCCAGCTTTAGGGAGTTTTAAATGTGTATCCACAGACAGTGGGATCATCTTGTCACTCTACCTGCCACCATCCCCACAAGGTTAAAGAGCGCCTGCTTTGTTCTAGGAGCGTTCCACACTGTAGGGCTACTGCTCCCTACCTTTCTGGACAGTGAGTCCCAATTTCCCTGTGCCCTTCTTCATAAGAAATGAGAAAAGCCCTGATTCCAAAGTACTTGTCCATTTGAAGAAAAAGTCCAAGGTGGGAGAGAAAGGCTGTCCGGTACTCAGATCATTCACAGCCTGTCTGAGTTCTGCCTCAAGAGGATGCAAATGAGAATAAGATCAGTTCACAGCCGGAGGAGTGAAGGGACTGGGCATGTGCCCCCGACCAAAGGCAGCCTTTCATCGGGAAGTCTGGCCTCTGACCTGCAAATGCAAAACAGACCAGAGGGCAGAGGGCACTCTGGAGCCAGCAGCTGCTTTCCTGGAAAGACTGAAAATCTGCTACCATGGGTACCAATTAACCCTGCCTGGGCTAACCGGGGGCCATTTCAAGAGGCCCAGTGGTGCCTTTTATGAGTAAATAGGGCCCTTTGGGAGTATGTGTCCCTCTTCATCACCCATACTATTTATTTAATACTAATTTATGTATTTTATA
The DNA here is from genome assembly GCF_002776525.5 of Piliocolobus tephrosceles. NCBI lineage: Eukaryota > Metazoa > Chordata > Mammalia > Primates > Cercopithecidae > Piliocolobus > Piliocolobus tephrosceles. Next base: position 51,529,498 of record NC_045439.1, on the reverse strand, counting down.
AACATGCTGTGGCTTTTTCAACCTTTGTGGTGATTTCCTCCTGATCCTCTCCACTTTTTTTTTTTTTTGGCAAAATCTTAAAATTTTTGGTATTTCAAGGAATATGCAAAGTCCAAGATGTCTTACCTTAATAATAGGAGTCCATGCACAGCTGTAATAATTGGTCCTCTAGGTATAAGTGCTCCCTGACATGAGTCACAGACTTATTCTCAGTGACAGCATGGGAGTGAAGAGTCCTGTGTGGAAGTCATCGAAGCTCATCAAGAGGGGCTGCTAGCCAGGTGCCCCTGGCATATGGGTCACCTATGAGAGGAAAGAGGGTCTAAGATGGGAGGGAGACGGGAGCAGGTGGCCGTGAAGCCTCAGTGTGGTTACCTGGAGAGGTTTGCATTGCCACCCAGAGTATGCCAGTGTCTCAGAAGATGGGACACAGAGCACGGCCAGCAGGAATGATTTTGAGCACAGGTTTCGCTATGCTAGAGATTGGTGATTTACACATAAAGTTTTGTAGATCATTACTTCTGGGTCCTTAGATGAAGAAACCTCTAGTTTCTTATAGTAATACTGTATTGTTGGGAATAGAAAAATAAAAGTGTAGACCTTTTAAAGAAATGAAATTTGACCTTTAAAACAAAGGCTATGCCTCAGAATGCCTTGTGAGGGGTGATTCCCTACGTGAAAAAACTTAAAGCCTTTAAAAGGAACTGGATTCAGGACGGGGATAAAAGAGCGTAACATGGAAGCAGCTCAGGGGAGCTAATATAGGCAGTTTAATTAACATCTCCTGAGCAGGTGAGGATGGGCAGAGACAAGGTTGAGCACAAATCATTAGCTTTTGTGACTCTTTACTCTTTCTAGCTAAAGATTAATGGATGAAGGTGATCTTTGTTATAACTATAGAACAACTGGTTGCAAAGTTGCCCTCAAGGAATTAATTACTCATGGTATTTATCCTGCAGTTAGAGTATGCTGCCACTGATTCTTCCCTGCTCTTCTTTGCTTGCTCCAAACGACAAGGCTTATCAATGAACCACTTCCTAATAATATTTTCTCCAGTTTAATTTTATGTAACAAGCACTTACTCAATCTGTTAAACATTAAACAATAGATAAGCCATAATGGTTATAGGCTTTTAAAGATACAAATGTCTAGGAAAAATCTGTTAGTTTTCTTTCTAACCATTTTTTGAAGTACCCTTTTTATTATGAAATATGTTATATATACAATAGAGAATATGTCATATATATGCAATTTAAGAGCTGATAATAAAGACTGATAACCAGTGTAATCACCCAGAATAAAACATTGCCAGTGTGTCTGAAGCCCTCTATGCATCCCTCCCCGACTGTATCTCTCTTGTCTCCCATCAAGAGGTATCCACTCTGTTGAATGTGGAATTTATTCTCTTGCTTTTCTTTATAGTTTTTTCTTATAACACTTGTATGCATCCCTTAAAATACAGTATTTAGGTTTTCTTTTATATAGCTAGAATCATATTTATTCCTTTGTGTTCTGTTTGCTTTTTTCTACAGTATGTTAACAAGTATAGCTGTTTTTCATTCATTTTTACAATGGAATAGTTTTCCATTGTATAGATTTTCCAAATCTATTTATTCCTTTCCCTGTCGATGGACATTTGGGGTGTTATCAGTTTTGCTCTATCACAAATTGTCCTGCTATGAACACTCTTGTTTTTATCTCTTTGCACACATGTACCATCCCAACTGTATTCCCGCCAGGAGGAAAGAGAAAAGGGAAGGGGAAGAGCATGCCCCCTCCCTTCCATGCAGAGATCACTTCACATGTATCCAATTGGCCAATTGCGTGGTAGTTGCGTGGCCACACTTAGCTTCAAAGGAGGCTGGGAAATGTAGTTCGCACCCAGGTGAAAACTCAGAAGGGGGATTGAGAGTCAACTGCCTTTTTCTACCACAGGGTTTCATGCCTGCTAGAAACCAAAATGTGTGAACAGAATGTAATTATTGCTTACCATGGTCTGTTTAAGTCCATTAGATCAAGGTTTTAATGGTTTAGTTTAAATCTTCAAGGTTTTGGTCTATACATTATTGAGAAAGAGCTGATAACATTTTTCACTATGATAGTAAATTGCATATTTCTCTTTATAGTTCTATGGATTTTTGATTTACGTATTTTGAGGTTATCTGATTAGGAATACACAAGTTTAGAGCTGTTATCTTTTCCTGATAAATTAAACATTTATTTATATATATTGACTCTATCTCTAGTAATGATTTTTGCCTTAAAGTCTATTTTTGTCTGCTATAAAATAGCTATAACACATTGTGTTACTACTTACTTAAGTATATAATTTTTAAGTTTTAAACTTTATTGTGTTTCAATTTTGTGTGTTTTTACATAGCTCAATTTTACCCCCATCTGATCATCTTTTTAATTTAAAATTAGGGAAGTCAGGCCATTTAGATTGATTGATTTACTGATGTATTTGAATTCTTTTCTACCATCTTATTTTATGCATGTTTTTCTTTTCTCCCCTTATTGCCTTACAGTAGTCCCCCCTTATCCATGGAGAATATGTTCCAATATCTCCAGTGGATGCCTGAAACCATGGATAGTAACAAACCCCACACATACTATATTTTTTTGATTTGATAACCAAATGGCTACTAAGTGAATAAGAGACAGCTAGTGTATACAGCATGGATACACTGGACCAAGGGATGATTCACATCCTTGACGAGATGGAGCAGGACAGCTCAAGATTTCATCATGTTACTCAGAAGAGTAATGAGTTGTTTATTTCTGGGATTTTCTGTTTAATATATTTGAACAGTGGTGAACCATGATTGACCATAGGCAACTGAAACTATGGAAAGATAAATCATGAATATGGGGGGAACTATTGTATTTTAGATTATTTAAGGCTATCATCCATATTAAAACTTTTTCATTTTAATTATAGTCTCTATTTCTATTTTTTTCAATGTTCACCTTAGACTTATTATTATTATTATTATTATTATTATTATTATTATTATTTGAAGCAGAGTCTTGCTCTGTTGCCTAGGCTGGAATGCAATGATACAATCTCAGCTCACTGCACTGTCTGCCTCCCAGGCTCAAGCCATCCTCCCACCTCAGCCTTCCACTAGCTGGGACTACAGGCACACACCACCATGCCTGGCTAATTCTTGTATTTTTTGTAGAGATGGGTTCTTGCCATGTTGCCTCGGCTGGTCTTGAACTCCCAGGCTCAAGCAATCCACCTGCCACAGCCTCCCAAAGTGCTGGGATTACAGATGTGAGCTACTGTGTCCAGTCACAAATTTTAATATTCATGTTAATTCAATGAAATCTAAAGTTAATGTTTTTCTCTTTGCCCAGAAAAGTGTGAGAAATTTAACTCCTATCACACTCTGAGACATGTACTATTTCCCAGTGTGTTTGTTTCTTTCTGTAAGTTCCCAAAGTTAGACATTATTATTGTTTTAAATAATAGAAATCTGACAGTTATTTGTTCTCAACCCTTTCAGTATATTATTCTATCCTCTTCTGTTATTACTGGTTCTGCTGAGAAGTCAGGTGTGTTAAGTCAGTCTGTTGTTCTTTTATAAGTAATTTTCCTTTTCTCTTTAGCAGATTAAAATATTTCACAGTATAAGATCTTCTGTTTGACTTTGGTGTTCTGAAATTTAACAATAATTCTAGGGTTTTTTTGTTTGTTTGTTTGTCCTCTTTTAATTTACTCTGCTTTGGATTCACTTCTTGGGCTTCTTGAATATAAAGATTTATATCTTTTATCAGTTCTGGAAAATTCTCATCTGTCATCTTGATAAAGGAGTTAAAAAGAAAGTATTTAGGCAGATAGTGAGGGTAAGGAAGTCCTCGGTAAAGTTTTCATTTCAATGAAACTGGAAGACATTATCCTTAGCAAACTAACACAGGAACAGAAAACCAAACACTGCATGTTATCACTCATGAGTGGGAGTTGAACACTGATAACACATGGACATAGAGAAGGGAACAACACACACCAGGGCCTTTTGGTGGGGAGTGAGGGGAGGGAACTTAGAGGAAGGGTCAATAGGTGCAGCAAACCACCATGGCACACGTATACCTATGTAACAAACCTGCACATTCTGCACATGTATCCCCCCCTTTTTTAAAGAAGAAATGAAGAAAAAAATTATTATAAGAAAGTAAAAAAAAGTTTTCCTTTTAATGAAAAGCAGCCCCCAAATCATTTACTTTTCTAACAAAGAACAACCTGTAAAATCGAGCTGCAGACATAGGCAAGCAAGCTGGAAGCTTGCACGGGTGAATGACGGCAGCTGTGCCAATAGGAAAAGGCTACCTGGGACTAGGCATGATCAAAAGGGCGGCTCCATCTTCCCTTCTCTTTGCCAGTGTGTGCAGTAAGGCGCAGACAAGATGGCATTGGCCAAGTGGAAAGCCTATTTGCATAATAAGATTAAGATGGGGCAACCAGCCTTCCCCACACTATGTAAACATCAGACCTGGTCAAAACCAATCTGTGGGCCCTAGATAAGTCAGGCACTGCCTCCTCAAGCCTGCCTGTAAAATCTGCTGTGGTCTGTCGCAGGCTGCCTTTTCCCTTTTGGATGCCATCTCTCACAAGAGGGAGAGAGCTGCTCTCCTTTCTTTTCCTTTTGCCTATTACACCTTTGCTCCTACACTCACTCCTCGAGTGTGTCAGTGTCCTTAATCTTCTTGGCACAAGATGACAGACCCCAGGTATTTACCCCAGACCCAATGCCCCTTCAATCTCTTTGAATATTGCCTCTTCCCCATTCTCTCTGTTATCTCCTGGAACTCTGGTTAGACCTTCTCGCTGTGTCCTTCATTTCTCTTAGTCTGTCTTCCAGGTTTTTCATTTTTTTGTTTCACTGGGCTAATTTCTGTATAATTTTTTTCAGATCTATTTTTCAATTCCTGAATTCTCACTTTAGCTATGTCCAATCTGCTATTTAAATTACTCACCAAATTTCTAGTATTAGTTATGGTCTTTGTGTTCCTAGCAGCTGTATTTTCAAAAATTTTGCCCAATCAAATATAATAATCTTTTGTTCCTTAGTATCTTTAGTTCTTCTTTTTCATTGTTAAACATTTTAAATATATTTGTTTCATATTTCATATCTTATAATTTCTGTATCATGCCTTTGCATGTCTCCTTTTTAGTGATTAGATTTGTTTTTCAGTTTGTTTCTTCAGATGATAGCTCACACTGGCTTATTTCCTCATGTGTTTTGCGATTTTGTTGCTGTGATTGTGGTTGTTGTACATTCATTAATTCTGTGGGAATTCATTGAAGCGTGGATTTAACATGCATCCCTTCTAAGAGGATTTGATCTGTTTCTACCAAAGGCCTTGGGAAGCTATATTCCAAGACAATTTTAATCTAAATTTTCACTGTGAGATTTTTTTGGAAGTGCTAGTGCAAAATCTTACCCCAAAATCTTCATAACAGATATTTATGGTTGTTAGGTATTCTTAGAGGAGATTTTTGTCCTTATTTTCTTCTCTGCTAATAGTCAAGGCAAAAACAATTTATATCATCTTCCAATGAAAGATGAATGTTTTCCCCTAGTTTACCTCCGTGGGTCTGTTCTTTCTTATGTTCTGGCTTTTTTTGGGGTGGAGGGCAGTGGACTTCATTCCAACCTCACATAGTGCTGGAGACCCAGGCTCTTCTCCTACCATGCCCCACCCTACCACATCTTCGGTCCTTTAAACCTAGGTTTCAGGACATTGGAAATTAACAGATGCCCCAGACAAGTGCTTCAGTGCTCTCTTGCCTCTTAGATTTGTGTATTCTCATTTAGATTTCTGAGGATTTATTTATTTATTTATGTATTTATTTATTTATTTACTTACTTATTTTTATACAGGCTTAACCATGCCCTTAAAAGGCATTTTCTTGTATTTTTATCCTATATTTTTAGATATTCCATACTGGACAACTTGTCTGCCATATTTCTGAATATGGGAGTCTTTCCTAATATTTTTTGGTGCATATCCTTAGAATTTGATTAGAGTGATACTTTGTAACAAAACAAAAGTCCTTAGCATCATATTCTTCTGAGACTGACTTAACATGGCCTTCAAATGCTTTTAAGCTATCTCATTCAGCTATTGAAAGCTTTCTATCACAGGCACTCTGCCTATCTAAGCCAAGAAAGGCAAAAATATGTCATTTCCCCTGCTAACTCTGAAATACTGGTGTGGCTAACCACGTCTAAGGTAACGTTGATCATCCCCACTTCCTGGTATTCACACCCTTGTGTAATCTCCTTCCTTTGAGTGTGGGAAGGATATATGACTTGCTTCTAACCAACAGAGTACAGCAAAGGTGATGGGATGCCCCTGATTACACAACATTGTAATGTCTGTCTTGCTAGAAGACTGCTTTCCTTGCTGGCTTTGAAAAACTAAGCTGCCTTTTGTGAGCTGCATATGGGGACAGCCATGTGAGGAGCTGAAGGGAGCTTCCAGCCAACAACCAGCTAGAAACCAAGATCCTCAGTGTGGCAGCCTGTGAGGAACTGGATTCTGCCAACAACCACCTCAGCTTGGAAGTGAGTCCTTCCCTAGTCGGGCTTCAAATGAGACCTCAGTCCTATAATATGTCTGGATTGCAGCTTTGTGACAGATCTTAGAGCACAGACTGCTGACCCAGAGAAACTGTGTGATATGATTTGGCTCTGTCCCCACCCAAAATCTCAACTTGACTTGTAATCCCCATAATCCCCACATGTCAAAGGTGAGACCAGATGGAGGTAATTGAATTGTGGAGGTGGTTTCCCCATGCTGTTCTCATGATAGTGAGTGAGTTCTCATGAGATCTGATGGTTTTATAAGTGTCTGGTAGTTCCTCCTGCGTTCATTCTCCTTCCTGCCACTCAGTGAAGAAGGTACCTTGCTTCCCCTTTGCCTTCCACCATGATTGTAAGCTTCCTGAGGCCTCCCCAGCCATGTGGAACTGTGTCAATTAAATCTTTATAAATTATCCAGTCTCAGGCAGTTCTTTATAGCAGTATGTAAAGGGACTAACACACTGTGAGACAGTACATGTGTGTTGTTTTAAGCCACCAAGTCTGTGGTGTCAATAGATAACTAATTGAATATTAACCAGTTGGTACAATTGTTGATGGCTTTTGAAAACTGTTATGAATTTGAGTTTAGGCTCAGCAGGAGAGAGCATGATGATCAACTGGTCATGCGTGCTGGGGTAAAGAATCCAGCAGGCAACACTAGTGCCCACTGCTTGTCAACCCAGGCCTAACCTATCAGAAGTGTTTACAGGATGGTCTTAGTTTCCCTTTGAGCTGCCCAGATCCCCAGTAATCTGGGAGTCCAACATGTGGCTCACAAGCCATGATTCATTAACTAGAATTTTCTTAAACTTCTTTATCTAATACAAAAGAACCAGTGCGGACCTCATGTGACTGCCACCATTTGTAACTGATTCCCACCAGATATCATATTAACAGATTTGGATTAATTAGGAACTGTAATTTAAGCTGAATATAATTAATTATGTACTTCCAAACCATTTGATTTTAATTCAGCTACATTGGAGCATCATAAAGAAGGATAGGCAAAAAGTAAGGTAATTTGAAATAAAGACTCACCATGGGCTTAATTAATATTTGAACTACATTCCATACTCACACCAAGTGAGGAACCTTTTGACTCACCATTATCAGTAAAAAAGTCATAAAAATGGATTTCTAAGCATGATGTACATTAATTTTAAAAAGGTTGGTACACGTGACCTAAAGACATGGGCAGTATTTCTAACATTTTTACAACTTTCCTTTCTTGCAACAAGTGCAAAATGAAAGAGAAATTATACAAGTATCCCTTTGTTAAGAAGATAAATTTTTCAAGATCATATCCTCTCGACTCAGAAGGCAGTGGTTCCCCAGTTACTTTAGTCAGTTAGAGTGAACTCTTGCAATATTAGTGGTGATCAAGCTGAGAGATTTTTGCATGCTGACTTTTTTTGGTGTCTTCTTATCAATGATTATAGCTAATAAAGATAGAGGGAAAAAAGTTTTTTTCCTATTCGTACACACTACTCACCTGGCACAACACCTCTGACACCAGATGTGTGATTTTTTCTTCTTCTTCTTCTTCGTTTCCTACACACTAAGCAATTCTCCAGCAGATACCAGCTGGCTATCTTATAAATCAATTCAATTTTGAAACTACCTGCAGATCGAGTCAGATCCCACAGGTTAAGGGCTCAATCCCACATGACTGCTCCCATTCCAGATGCTAATATAAAATCCCAGGTTGTGATTTATCCTTCTGACAGACTACCCAGGGTTCCCTTCATCCCTTTCTCAGGTTGGATTAACTTGCTAGAGTGGCTCACAGAACTCAGGGAAACACTTTACTTACATTTACCCATTTATTGTAAAGGATATTACAAAGGAGACAGATGAACAACCAGATGGAAGAGACACCTAGGTGAGGCATGTGGAAAGGGGCATGGCACTTCTGTGCTCTCCAGGTGAGCCATCCTCCAGCCATCTCCGTTCGTTCTGCTATCTGGAGGCTTTCTGAACCCAGTTCTTTAATTTAATTTAATTTAATTTTCTTTATTTTGAGACGGAGTCTCACTCTGTTGCCCAGGCTGGAGTGCAGTGGTGTGATCTCGGCTCACTGCAAGCTCTGCCTCTCCGGTTCACGCCATTCTCCTGCCTCAGCCTCCCGAGTAACTGGGATTACAGGTGTGTGCCATCATGCCTGGCGATTTTTTTTTTTTTTTTTTTTGTATTTTTAGTAGAGATAGGATTTCACTGTGTTAGCCAGGATGGTCTCGATCTCCTGACCTCGTGATCTGCCTGCCTCAGCCTCCCAAAGTGCTGGGATTACAGGC
>NC_045439.1:51484647-51520511 GCF_002776525.5 Piliocolobus tephrosceles | reverse complement strand
TTGTTGCCCAGGCTGGAGTGCAGTGGTGTGATCTCGGCTCACTGCAAGCTCTGCCTCTCCGGTTCACGCCATTCTCCTGCCTCAGCCTCCCGAGTAACTGGGATTACAGGTGTGTGCCATCATGCCTGGCGATTTTTTTTTTTTTTTTTTTTGTATTTTTAGTAGAGATAGGATTTCACTGTGTTAGCCAGGATGGTCTCGATCTCCTGACCTCGTGATCTGCCTGCCTCAGCCTCCCAAAGTGCTGGGATTACAGGCGTGAGCCACCACGCCTAGCACAGTTCTTTAATTTTCTTATGGAACTTGTTATGTAGGTATGACTGATTACATCATTGGCCATTGGTGATCAACTCAACCATCGACTCTTCTTCCCTTCCCAGAGGTTGGAGGGTGGGGTCAAAAGTTCCAGCCCTCTAATCCTGCCTGGGTCTTTCCAGTGACTAGTCCCCAGTTATCTAGGGGACCCCAGCCAGCAGTCGTTTCATTAGCATACAAAATACGTTCTTATCACTCCAGAGATTCCAAGGGTTTTAGGAGCTGTGTGCCAGGAAATGGGAGGAACACTAAATGTATATTTCACAATATCATAATAGCTTACCTGCAACTTGTATAAAACGCCTCTGCTACTTCCAGAAACTTTTTCAAAGTGAATGTTTCTCATTTTAGAACATTTTAAGATAAAACTTAAACATAATTTCCTCTGCTTAGCATGTAACAACTGTCTAAAAACTATTACTGAGTGAATATGTAAAATAACTTAGTTTTGTACTAGCAATGTAGTACTTGCAGTGTTTTGGGTACTGTGAGAAGATAAAAACACACATACACATGCACACATTTTTGTTTCCTTTCCTGTTTACATTATTCCTGCAAGCGATTTACTTTCCTTCTTTTTACAAATGAGTAAACAAGGTCAAGTAACTTGTCATAAGTTGCACAGCTAGAAACTGGTGGAGCAGAGATAGGAATACTTGTTGATTTGACTGTAAAGCCTGAGATATTTCCATTCTGTCACATTGTCTCCAGAAATTAACCCAGAAACCTACTGTCATAACTCAAATGCTTTCACTTATCTGTGTCCTTGCTGACCCATTAGCACAGCTAGTGGGCGATTTCCTAGCACTGCCCAGCTTTGATGTTGAATCACACCAGGACAGAAACACATCCTCTCTTCCATCTTGCACCTGCTTCTTTAGTACTGTTCCCACCTTGGCTGACCTGGAGGGTCTGATTCGGAACGTCAATTTCAAGGAGCCCAGTGCTCAACAGCAGGCCTGCTCTGTGCTCTCTGCTCCCTGCTTTTGCATAACAGCACCAAATTTCCTAAAATATCCACAGTGGAGATTTGTCCTAAGAAGTGAGGACTGGTCAGCTGTATGACTGTCTGGCTAGGTTGGTGTTTAAACTGTGATAATCATGGAAAGACACTTTGTCCCAAGTCTACAACACTAAGAGGATGCAGCATATTCACTTACTTATTGGTTGATTTTATTATTTAATGATTGCCTATTGAGTACTTAATGCAGAGAACTTTGTTAGGTGCTCAGGAGTATAGAGATGTGCAAAAGCTGAGTGAGTGAGAATGGTGGTCTGGGGTAGAGGAGAAACTGTCATGGAAGTCAGTTGTCTTAAGTGAAGAACCAGTTGAGCTGTGTGAAGAAGATTAGGCAAGAAAGGTCTCAGAGGTCCTTTGTGACTGAGCCATGCTTATGCAGGCAGGCCCTGCCACTCGGGAAAAGGTTAAGAGAAGATGCTGAACATCCAAGAGACAAGGAAATGAAGGGGAAGGAGCTGTATCCTGGTTTGCCTCCATCTTACAATGCAACATTGGATACGTCCCCTCCCCCATCTGATTTTCGGTTTTTCATTCCCAGTGATAATCTGCAGCCCTCTTCCCTTCTGTCTGGTAGAGAGCACAGATCTGGGACCCACTTCTAGACCTGCTGGCGACTGGCCCAGCCTTTGTGCCTACTTCCCCAGGCAGGCCTGTGCTGAACACATGGGCATGGCTGAATGTTTGCTGTCATGCAAAGCAGCTGATGGTGAGCAATATACCACGGCTCACTCATTCCCTTCCAAGTCATGTTCAGTGAAAAAGCACGTGTGCAGAAAAGTTCAGAGTAGTTTCGTGGCATACCCAGGAGTGCTTGGGAATGGCAGAAAGAGCTAGGGACTGCTTACCATGTCTGGCTGCCAGCTGCCGGCTGCTGGCTGCCAAGCCTAGGGTTTCACATCTGAGCTGGGTTTCCTAAGCTCGGCAGTAAGCCCATGGACAGAAGACTGTCTTCATGCCTAAGAGGAGCTGTATACAAACAATGAATCAGTGTCACGACGGTTGGCTGGAGAAAGCATGGCCAGCGTCCAAGACGAGTGCCAACAAGCTGGCACAAGTGGGCCTGACCCGTCAGCAAGAAAAGCTTTGAAAATCTGAGGGTTCAGGGATTAGGGAAGAGAACCTTGAATTCTGTCCCAGGTGCAACTTCCATTCAATTTGACAAACTAGTTTTGAGCCCCTGCTACATGTCAGACCTCTTACAGGCGCATGGGATATATCAGTAAAGAAAACAGACCAAGATTCTTGCCCTTTTGAAGTTTACATTCTATAGGAAGAATAAATGATAAATAATAAGCATAATGAATCAAGGCATTTTACCGTATATCAGAAGACAAGTGCTTTGGAAACCAAGAAAGAGCTAGGTAAGAGGGCACTAGAGTGGGGACAAGGCAGTAGGTTGCAGTACTATCCTTTGTTTACTTTATTTAATGTTCTTCCGCAACCAGTGGATACTCTGAAATAGAATCATTTTGGAAGTTTAAGCACGTAGGTAAGAGGAGGAATTTGGGATGGGATGGGTACAATGGACAGAGTTATGCAGGGAAATGAGAAATACCAATGGACCAGACCACAGAAGAGGGTTGTCTCCAGAAATCTTGCAAAAGCCCTTTTCTCAGGCTTGGTCCACCACTGCCTCCAAAGTGTGACCCTTATCCACTGTACCACACTCACCTCCCAGAACCTGGGGCAGAGTAAATGTGTCTGTCTGTCTGTGTCGGGGGAGGAGGGCAGGTAAGCACAATTACCATGTCAAGCAGGGCTGTTTTGGAGACATACTTTCAAATTTTCTTCACTCTCCTAGGTTTTCTGAGTTAGAGTAACCATTTGCAAAGAGTTGTCTATCTTGTGGATTACAAGAACCCAAACATGGGGCCATCTATTTGATTTTCTTCACATGACAGAGATGAAGGTTTTTCAATTGACAGTTGCTGAGGCTGGAATTAAGTACTGAATGTTTGTTTGCCACCAACATTCTTACATTGAAGTCTTAACCCCCTATGTGATAGTGTTTGGAGGTGAGGCCTTTGGGAGGTGATTAGGTTTAGATGAGGTTATGATGGTGAGGCCTATGATGGGATTAGTGTTCTTATAAGAAGAGGAAGAGACTGAAGCTCACTGTCTCCTCCATGTGAGGACACAGCAAGAAGGTGGTCCCTGCCAGCCAGAAGAAGGCCTTCACCAGAAGCCAAAACTGTTGGTCTTGATCTTGAACTTCCCAGCCTCCAGAACCACAAGAAACAAATGTCTATTGTTTAAGCCACTTAGTCTATGGTATTTTGTTATAGTAGCCCGAGCTGACTACAACAGCTAGTATTGCAAACACTTGTCTGAAGAGGTAGACATAAACTACAAATTCCAAAAGGGGCCCCAAATTCTAAGAGAAAATATACACTCCAAATTTTAGATGTGTTCTCTCAGGACTTCCCATAGAATCTTACTGAAGGTTAGAAGACAAAGACTTTAAATAAACGATTATGGGTTTTATGGGAGTAGGATGGTGAGGGGAGGCATTGGGCAGGTTTTTATTGAACAGGAGGCCAGTGTTCTGAAGGCCCCAGCCCAGTCTGTCCCCTCATGCTGAGTGCCCTGGGGTGATTCTGCCTCCTCCATTGCTGAATGCAGGTGAATGCAGGTGGCAATGCTACCATTGCCCTGTGGATTCTGAGGAAGATCAGGCTCTCCCAGAAGAAAAGTGATGGAGATGATTAGGGATGGAGAAATAGGAGGGTACAAAAGTCCCACAATAGTGGGTACAGTTAAGAATCAGATAAATAAACGTTGTCACTGATGATATCTGAGGAAAATATTGGTGATCAGAGGTGTGAAGTGTGAAAAGAGGGAGATTAAGAACAGATATTTTCCAAACATAAAGAGTAAAGCAGCACTCTAAGGTAGGAAAGTCTCCTTGTATTGACCAGCGACAGGCGCAAGAGGATGTTACAGCCTGGAGCAGCAGGGCTCATGTGTGGTCACCTGACCAGCACTAGTAAAAGGGTCTGCTTTGAGAGGATGAAAAAGCAGATCAGGAAACCCAAGGGTCCTTTCTGTCATGGCTCTGCTCCCTTTGGAAGGGAAGTTTGGCGGGAAATAATTGGAGGGCAAGTCTCAGAAATTCATGTCCCAGGCGCTCAGGAGAAGCTGAGACAGTTTCTAAGGCTTCTAACCTGAACCAGACCCAGTGTCACCCTTGGAGGGTGTCCACACCCTCCTGTAAAGTACCCAGACCCCCTCCTTAACCTAATTACAGCCATGAGACAAGGGATTTAAATGCTAGGAAGGGTAGCATAGTCAACCAGGCCTTGGAGCTTGTCTGATCAAGAGGTTTCTTCTGAACACCTACTCTGCTCTGATGTTTGCTTCACCTGTGCTTATGCTTAGCTTGCTAATAGGGGACTTTCTTTTTGATTAATAAAACAAGGACGAATTCCTGGTCACGAGTGTCCAGGACCTCAAATAGCTTGTCCCATTCTCTGTCTCAGGCAAATTTTCAGGCTCTTAAATGGCAAGTCACCGTTCTGAGAAGGATAAAGCAATGAACAAAATTTTGGCTGCAGACTGTGGCAGCAGGAGTGGAACCTGCCGAAAAGGTTCCACTTAGATAGAGTGCTAGGCAATTCATATTATAGACGGCGGTATGTTTTTGCTTGTGACACAGAGCAGGGAATACGGATGGTGGAGTTAGTCCAACTTGGCCACAAACCTTGACACTGTCATTTCCTCACGTTTCCCATACCCATCTTGTTGTTTTCTCGTTGAAAATTTTCAAATGACACTGAACACAATAAAGTTAAAATGAAGATTCCTTGAGTTATTCCTGCACTCTTGTTCCCAAGGGGGAAAACACTGTTAAAATTATTGGCTGTTTATCGATCTTTTTCTATGGCATTGCCTAACCACGACTCCAGAGCCGTCAATATGGATTATATAAATGCATATAATCTTGAGCTTTTTATACACAAGTGGAATTATACATACTGCCTGAAACTCTCTTTTGCTTACTATATTGATAATTAATTCCACATTCATATATATGGATATATTCCATTTTAAAAGCGATGCTGGGTTCCATCCTGAGTATTGCTCATAATATATTTGACAAGCTCTCTACTAATGGTTATTTTAATACTTCCACTTTTTCTTTTTGCTATTAAGAATGATGCTGCAAAAAATCTCATCTATCTATATATGTGTATACTTGTTGAGTATTTCTACAAGATACATTCTGAGAAGTGGAATTGCAGTGCTGATGAATATCTATGCTTAAAATGATGACTATTGCCAGATTTCTCAAGGAAAGCTGGACCAATTTGTATTCCCACCAATAAAGAATGAGTGGCTTTTCCCTGCACCTTCATCTGTGTTTTTATTGCCATTATTTACAATATGTAGCAGATACTCAGCTCCGCACTTAGTGTGCTTATTGGACACAAGCACTGAGTGTGTTCTCTTTACTGTTGTCACAGAAACTTCCTGTAACACCAGCTCACTGTAGGACAGCTTCGGATCCACAGCCCTGAACTTTCTGCCTCAGTGGTAACCATTATGTGTAGTCAAAGCCCAAGGTCACCCTTGTTCACATGACGGCTGTCATTGCACAATTCTACACCATAAATTTATGCCAGGGAATATATGGGCAATATATTTTTCCTCCTTATCTTCCTTAAAGCCTGCTAGCTACCAGGGAATTTTTCTTTTTTCTTTTTTTGGTTTGGCTCCAGGTGTGGCCAACATTGCCAGGATCTTTAATAAGATTTAGCATTCCCATTTGCTTTTTTTCTTGGCCAGGATTGAAGGCAAATAACCAGAGGCAAAAGTTTGCTAACAAATCTTTCTCTCATCAGTCAGGGATGGGGTAAGGATTGAAGAAAAGGCTCAATGTCTCCACTCCCGACCTCTGCACCCCCCGACTCCATCCACAGTGATTAAGAGGAGTAGAAAGGGACCCCTCCCATCTCCAGTAGACAAAGTGGAGCCCAATCTCCCCACATCTCTGTAACTAGAGCAGCATTTCTTGCCTTGATCTGTTATGTATTGAGTTTATATTTAAGATTTAATTTTTCTGCAAATGTTCCAATGCTTTACACTTTTTTTTTTTTTTGCAAATGATTGGTGGAAAATAGAAAAGAAGCCTGTCCCCAGCTTTGCTCCCTGATTCAGCTTTAGGCCTATTATTATAGTAATAGCCATCAACCTGCCCTCCAGCCTTCCAGCCCTGCTCTCAGATACTCACCTAGGAGGCCCGGTTGGCCTGGTCTGGGGTGTCTAGGGGGCCCTCCTTCCCTGCTGAGCACTCCACTCCTTTGTCCAGTCTTTCCCTTTGCTCCCAGCATGTCATTGGGTAGCATAGTTAAATCCCCTCTTGGCTGTCGACGGTAGCACTAATTCTTATGCCTTCTGGTCCTAATGTTTGTCTCCCTCAGTTTTGTGGGTCTGCTGCCCCTACCCCTACCTCACCTATCTATCCTGACTGACGATTGAAGACTTCCATCCCACTTCATTCATATATGACAAGGTTATCATTTTTACTAAGAGAGGGAGGGAACCACAGACGTAGGGAAATGAATGAATTTCCAAAATACACATTTCAGATCCTGACTTTAATCCAGTCACAGATTTGGCTGGCATCGATTGAATGGTATTTATAGGCAGTCTCTAGATTCTTTTCCCCACCTAAATCTTCACTCAAATATAAGAAGCACGGATTCAGGGAGGGCCTAATAGTATGTACATGTCAAGAAATCTGGGGTGCTATGGTGGGTCACCATTAGTTGCATTAGGAGTCCTGAGTCCTTAAATTCAATATGAAGTTGTTTTTGTTTGTTTGCTTTTAACATTGGAGACTGCTTTGTGGAAAAGACTATTTAATTTGTTAAATTTTCAAAGTCAAAAACTGTTATTTTTTTACCTTAGGTCTTTGAATTCAGCCTATGGTGATGGAAAGAGAGATGTCAATAATTCCCCATTTTCTAGCTTGCATTGTTTGATAAAAGGTGTCCCCATTCCCTGAGTTAGGGAATGCTGAAAGAAGACCAGGCTTGAGGAGGAAGGATCATGCATTTGCTTTTGGACCTGTAGAGTTCGAGGTAACTGTAAGATATCCCAGTCGGCATGTCAGGTAAGCAATTGGATGAACACTCTGGAGCTCAGAGAAGGGATCTAGATTGGTAGTATAGTAAGTATAATGAAACAGGTACATTTAGGTGCTATGGGAAGAAATCTTAGATGTCACATATGCTTAACGTACAAAAAGGAGATTTTCATCTTTTGTAGTAACATTACCCTGTCATGATATAGTGCTTTCCAGTTTGTCAAGCCCTTTCAGATCTGTTATGTAATTTGAGCACCATGACACCTCACTGAGAATTACTGTTTACATTTTACAGTTGAGAAACTGAGGCTCAGGCCCTCAAGTTTTAGAGAACATGGTGGAGTACACTTGACTCTCCACCTCACCAACTCATTCTTTCCTCTAGTTTCTCTGCCATACCCAAAGGAGGATAAAAATAGAAACCCTATATTAATAAATATGTTACAATACTGTTTAAGAAAATCCTATCCAAAGAATGCCAGGGTTATAAAAGAGTGTGTTTGCCTTCATGTGTGGAAGTGATGAGTTCTCTGAATATTGGGATGGCTACTCTGTTCTATGAAGACCTTCCCCCCAGGGATAGCATTGTACCACATAGAGACAGTGCAGGGCAGACACTGATCAGGTTCATTTCTCCCCAGTTTTTCCAATAGTTTGCATTGATTTTTCTACTGTCTGAGTTTCGAAATCTCTGAAATTTTTGGTTCTCATCCTGTGTTGTATTTTCTAGTCCAAACCAAATCCAGGAAATGTCATATGATCATATAAAATCTTTTTATGAGTATAAAGATGTGGGATGGGGGTGTGTGTCTTTATTTTGTCAGAAAATCTTTGCCAATCCTTAAGAAACTGATAAGTCTCAAGTGATACAGACTCCAAAAAAGTTTGTGTGTGTGCTTCTTCAGAGAAGTTTCTATTTATAATGTCTCATGAGGAAGAAAAAACTGGTTTAGAAACCAATAGGAAGCAAGCCTCTTCTTGTCTAGAGGTAAGGAATCATGACCACAGCGGATGTGCTACATCCTCTCATGGATGATTTCCCCTATAATGTCCTTATTTTAAAACTCAGGATGTTGCTGCTCAGAGGGGTAAACTGGCTTTCCTGTGGTCACAGAAGCAGTTAATTAGAACAGGGTTTCATGGCTCATGACTCAGCCCACCTTGCCACGAGACCCCCTAGATTGAAGCAGAATTTCATGTGGCAACCTGGAGGATTGTTTGGCCGTTGTATCCCTGCCTTCAGAAGGCCACATTTACATTGTCCTTATGTACTAGAATTTATATTGCTTTGTTACTGTTTCTATTAAGACAGCTAGAGGAGATTACATGACATTCCCCCAGCAACTCATGTTTACATTTAACTTTCCTTGTATCCAGGAAAGGCCTTAGAGCCAGTGAATTGGCAATATTCCTTTCCTCTTTTCCAGGTAAGAAAAGTAATCTTTTGGAATTTAACCTAAGAACTGGTGGAGTATCTGTTAATGTAAAATATCTGTATTAATTAGGGTTCTCTAAGGAAGCAGAACCAAAAGATAGATAGATACGTAGATAGATAGATAGATAGATAGATAGATAGATAGATAGATAGATACATAGATACATAGATATGTGGATAGAGGGGACTTTCTTAGGGGAATTGGTTCATGTGATTGCAGAGGCTAAAAAGTCCCACAGTAGACCATCTGTAAGCTGTAACCAGGAAAGTCAGGAGTGTGGCTCAGTCCAAGTCTGAAGGCCTTAGAACCGGAGAAGTCAACGGTGTCACTCTCAGTCCAAGGCTTGGGACCTGAAAACCTGGGGGCAGTGCTGGTGCAAGTCCCAGAGTCCAAAGGCCAGAGAACCTGGGATTCTAGTGTCCAAGGGCAGGAGAAGAAAGGTGTCTTAGTTCCAAGAGAGGAGAGAATTAGTCTCTCTGCCTTTTTGTTCTATCCAGGTCCCCAGCTGATGGGGTAGAGCCCATCCAGACTGTAGATGACTCTTTCTTGCTCAGTCCATCAATTCTGACACCAATCTCCTTTAGAAATGCCCTCACAAACACATCTAGAAATAATGCTTTATCAGCTATCTGGGTATCCTTTAATCCAGTGAAATTATACCTAAAATTAACACTATCACAGTATCTAACTTGTATTTCCCCATGGAATTGTTATCTTCATAACCATTCATGATCTTGTCAGTTTTCAAAGTTGACTAGAAAACAAGCTGTACATTTTTCCAATACGTCTATATCTACATCGACATCTGGGTCTGTATCCATATTTATCTCTACATCTGTCTACAGTTATATGCAGTGTTCTCTAGAAGGGAATAATACCAACATGCTAACAGCTAGTGTTGCTTACAGGTAGAATTATGGGTAATTTTTATTGTTTTCTATATTTTATAATTTTCCCACAACACAATAGAATTAGCTATATAATAAAAAAGATTTTTCATAATCTTTTTTTTTTTTTTCAGGCTACCTGTCTGGGATATCACAAAAATTTCAGGTCCACCTAAGCGATTGTGGGAGTGAAGGTAGTCATGTGCTCAATAATCTTGTTTAACCAACGAAGTGATATAAAAACAAGTGCGGAATAATGCAGCACTGACCTGCTGATCTATGTTCTGTAGCAATAAAAGGAAATTGCTGGGGAGGCTTCTGGAAGGGGAGCAATTTTCAGCTGTGAGTTGACATGTATGCTTGACATCATGGCAAAAGAAGAAGAAAGAGGCTGTAAGGATGACCAAGTACTTGGTCAGCTGTGAGAGCCATCACAGTGTGGACCCAGCACAGCAAGCTGATTGGCTTTGTAGTATAGCAGCTGAGTTGAAACTATGGCACTGAACATATGTACATATGTTTACTCCTTGGAGAGGCATCCACATAAATATTTGGTCATAATACAAGAATTACATATTAGTGTCTATGATTCTTTTAGTTGCAGATGGTTAACTAAAGCAGTCGTTATTTTGGAGTCTTAATGGGGTGAGTATTGCTTGCCTGAAAAAGGTATATTTACTCTTTTTTCTCTTTATGGGAAACTCACTGGCAGAAATGGACTTTAGGTCTGAAGTTAGGCATCACTGCCCTCCTGGAAGGTACTGCAAGACTCATTTGTAGCAGGTGCACCAAGTGGTGGCCAACGTGTGAGAGTGAGGAAACTAGGGATATGGCCAAAGTTCTCGTGTTCATATCAGAACACAGGATACCGCTGATATCACCAATGTTCTTATGGGGTTTGATCAAGAAGAAACTGGAGTCTTCCACCTTTACCAGGCACCAAAATTCTATTGATCTTCCCCAAACACGACAAAGTCCTCCTCCTTTTGGGAATTTATGGAGAAGTCTATTAGTGAGCACTGGTTCCAGACTTCCCACTGGAATCTGCAGATCCTCGTGGAACTTACTAACACCACTTAGTATAGGAATACTTCGTTTTTTTTTTTTGAGACAGAGTCTTGCTCTGTTGCCCAGGCTGAAGTGCAGTGGTGCAATCTTGGCTCACTGCAACCTCCACCTCCCAGGTTCAAGTGATTCTCCTGCCTCAGCCTCCCGAGTAGCTGGGATTATAGGGATACATCACCAAACCTGGCAAATTTTTGTATTTTTAGTAGAGACAGGGTTTCACCATGTTGGTCAGGCTGGTCTCGAGCTCCTGACCTCAGGTGATCCACCTACCACGGCCTCCCAAAGTGCTGGGATTACAGGTGTGAACTTGAACTTGGGAGGCAGAGGTTGCAGTGAGCCGAGATTGTGCCACTGCACTCCACTCACCGTGCCCGGCCCAGTACAGGAATTCTAAACAAACCAAAACAAACAACAAAGAGCAATAACAACAAAACCTAGGTACTATACCAACAATGTTATGTGGTAGTTATGATATAGGTGCAAATATTTATGGGAGTCAACATAAACCAATTTAATCAGAGTCTGCTTGTGTGGAGAAAAAAACCCAAATATTACTGGAAATCCACATGAGAATATTTGTCAAATAGATCTGATGATGAGAGAGACTGGTTATATGTCAATATTTTCACAGCAAAAATATATTTAAAATATATAAATATATGTATTTAAATATTAATATGTCATACATATTTAACAGATAGACATAATATTTCAGTGGGTTTAACCAGAACAAACAGAAAAAAAAGAGTTACAAAAGCTGTGTATGTTCTTAGAAGTGTGTGTAGGCAATTAATATAGAAGAAAATGCTATTATACTTGCAACATTTTGCACTTCCACAGCCATCATTAATAAAAAGTTGTGAGTAAGTAGTGATTCCCTAAATGAAAATATTCCTTTCCTCACTTTGGACAAATACCATGTTTATTTTTATGAACTTTCTATTGCACATAACAAGCACATATTCTGAAAGACTTCTGCTTCCAGTATGGTGAAGTAAGTTTTTTATCTAATAGCCTGACCCTCTGACAGATAACAACAATGAAGTCCATACCAAAAATCCCCCCAAAAAACAACTATTCTTTGAGGGCTCTGGAGAGTGTAGAAGAGCAGAAAAGAAAGGAAGTCAAATTTGGACTGCTGAGTTTTACCCTCAGGGCAATCATAATGTTGGCACGGAGTTAAAACTTCAATACAAAGTCTGTGCCTCTCTGGTAAGAGAATTTAAGGAAAGGTTTTCCTTAAATCCTTTCCTTTCCTTAAAGGTGGAGCCTTTCCTTAAATCCTCTGTGTGGCTCAGCAGTCAGCCAAAGCCTTGGACATAGTTTATACTCAGAATCTGGTATTCCCTTGTCTGTTTTTCTGCTTTCTGGGTGATATGGTTAGGCTTTGTGTCCTCACCTAAGTCTCGTCTTGAATTGTAATCTGCATAATCCCCACATGTCAAGGAAGAGATCAGGTGGAGTTAATTGGATCATGGGGGCAGTTTCCCCCATGCTGTTCTCATGATAGTGAGGGAGTTCTCACGAGATCTGACAGTTTTATAAGGGACCCCTTCCCCTTTCACTTGGCACTTCTCCTTCCTGCTACCTTGTGAAGAAAGTGCCTTACTTCCCCTTCACCTTCCACCATGATTGTAAGTTTCCTGAGGCCTCCCCAACCATGCTGAACTATGAGTCAATTAAACCTTTATAAATTACCCAGTCTTGGGCAGTTCTTTGCAGCAGTATGAAAAGGGACTAGTACACTGGGGTTCCCCATTACTCTCCAGTGATTCCTGTTGCCCTAGATTCTTTCCCCTAAATCCTCCCACACCCTGGGCAGACAGAGTGTGCATTTTGAGTCTAACCAAGTTGATTGCTTTCTAAAGAAAAAAAAAAAAACACTCTTTGAAAAAGTATAAAATAATTAAGAGTCTGCACAACATAGTATTGATGTGTTAAAGACAAAGTCCAAAAGTACTTAAGAACCAGGAATATGTGACCCATTCCTAAGGGATAGGATAATCAACAGATGTTAACTTCAAAATAATGTAGACATTAGAATAGTTAGAAAAGAGCAATGTAGACATTGGTAGAAAAGCAGCTGCTATAACCATGTTCGAATATGCTTTATCTCACAATTTTTTTTTTTTTTTTTTTTTTTTTTTTGGTAAAAGGGCCTAAAATCTATTCTCTTAGTAATTTTTCACTAAATAGTACAATATTATTAACCATAGTCCTCATGCTGTACATTAGATTTCTAGACTTATTTATCCTACATAATTGAAACTTTGTACCCTTTGACCTCTATCTCCCCATTCTCTCTTATAACCTTCCCCCCAACCCTGTCCCTGGTAACCACCCTTCTATTCTCTGTTTCTATGAATTCAAGGGATTTTTGTTGTTGTTGTTTTGTTTAGATTCCACACATAAGTGAGATTATCCAGCATTTTTCTTTCTGTTCTGGTTTAGTTCACTTAGCAGAAATGGAAAAAAATCCTAAAATTCATATAGAATCACAAAAAAAACTCCAAGTAGCTGAAACAATCCTGAGAAAGAAAAACAAAGTTGGAAGTATCACACTTCCTAATTTCAAATTATACTACAAACAATAGTAATCAAAACAGTATGCTATTGGTATAAAAATAAATGTATAGACCAATGGAACAGAGAGCCCAGAAACAAAGCCTCTCATATATGGCCAACAGATCTTCAACAAGGTCACCGAAAAGATACAATGGGAAAAGAATATTTTTTTTCTACAAAAGGTCCTGGAAAAATTGGATATTCACATGATAAAGGGTCAAAAGGTACAAAGGTCAAAGGGTATGAAGTTTCGTATGATAAAGAATGAAATTGAATCCTTATCTTACACCATATACAAAAGTCAACTCAAAATGAATTAAAGACTTAAACGTAAGATCCGAAACCATAAAACTCCTAAAAGAAAACACAGGGGAAAAATCTCCTTTATTGGTGTTGGCAAGAATTCTTTTGGATATTGTACCAAAAGTACTGGCAGCAAAAGCAAAAATAAACAAGTGGGAGCATATCAAACTAAAATATACTTTTAATGGATGAAAAAATAGACAATCACAGCAGAGAAATAGAAAATTTTAATATACCTTTTTAAAAGTGAAAGGGATAAAGTTACAACAAATGTGCAAAATGTGCATAACCCAGGGTGTGTCATGGTGATGTGTCAGGCACGTGACTGCCATCTGTCACAGATGCCTGAGTGAGAAGGTGGTGGGAACTGCTATGTTACACAGTAGGGAACTGCTGACTCTTCTTTTCATTGATTGACTGTTTTCTTTCATTGTTAGGAGAAGATTGTTATATTCAAGACTGTGACTTAAAGACAACTACTAAGGCTGGGCGAGGTGGCTCACACCTGTAATCCCAGCACTTTGGGAAGCCAGGGCAGGCAGATCACAAGGTCAGGAGATCGAGACCATTTTGGTCAACATGGTGAAACCCCGTCTCTACCAAAAATACAAAAATTAGCTGGGCCTGGTGGTGTATGCCTGTAATCCCAGCTACTCAGGAGACTGAGGCAGGAGAATCTCTTGAACCCAGGAGGTGGAGGTTTCAGTGAGCCGAGATCATGCCACTGCACTCCAGCCAGGTGTCAGTGAGACTCCGTCTAAAAAAAAAAAATTATTAAAAGATGTATAGGCAATAGAAAATTGTATTATTACATAAAGCACCATAAAATTGACAAGAAATATGGCAAAATATCAAAGGACAAATGGGCAAAAGACATGGACACACAATTCCTAAAAGAAGAATTATAATAAGTAAATAAATGTATGCAAATGGCCAGCCTCACTACTCAAGGAAATACAAACTGAAGTATTAATATCATTTCTTGCTAATTAAATTGGAAAAACTTTGATGATAATATTCAGTTCTAATTGACAGTATAGGAAAATTGTTTATTCATATGATATATACAAATCTCTTTATAAAACAGTTTAAATGTCTTGGACAGTAGTTGGCAGTATGCATCAAGAGCTATAAAAGCATTCATATTATTAAATCTAGTAACACCAATTTTGGACATTTAGGAGGTAATCTCAGACATTAAAAAGCTACATAAATGAGGTTGTTCATCACCAAGTAACAGCAAAAAATAATTTTAAAAGGTAAAATTAAAGAAAAACTGGTCCCAAGCCCCAGCGTTGTCACTCAGACAAGTCCAGTAGTGGGTCATATTGGCAGTTTCTAATGGACCATGCTTCCCCTCTGCTTGAACCTGGCATAGGCCAATGATTTGCTTTAAGCGAAAGAATGCAGTGGGAGTGACATTGTGCTCATTCTGGACTTAAGTTCCAAGAAGACTTTTGCTCTTTGAGTAACTCTGACTCACCATGCGAGAAATCCAGTTACCCTGCTGGAGAGCCCATAAAGAGGGAGAGGCCCTGAGACCCCATGGAGAGAGAGACCCAGCCATCCCAGCTGAGCCTAGCCTTTTAGCTGTCCCCAGCCAGGTGCCAGATATGGGAATGAGCCATCTAAGACATTCCAGCCCAGCCACCATCTGATGCAGCATCATGAGAAATCCCAAGTGAGGCCAGCAAAAGAACTGTCCAGCTGATCCCCAGTCCACCCACACAATCATTTGAAATAATAAATTGATTGTTGCAAACCACTAAGTTTGGAATGTTTTTAAATGTAGCACTTGATAACTGAAGCCCCAGATTAATTAAGGAACCTACTCTACCCTCATATTCCTCACCTGCAAAACTGAGTAATAATTATAGTGTCCTGAAAATAGATTTGTCATGAAGGTCAAATAAGATAATGTGGTCAAAGTTTCGGAGACTTTTCCGCCAAAGTCTAGTGTCAGAACCTGGTGAATAGCATTCATGGGTAGTCTGGAGGGCGTGGCTTAAAGCGTCCTGCTAAAAATGTGCTATTTCTTAGAAGGCTTGTGTTAAATGTCGTAGCTAGTTTTGAATTCTCTGTAAAGGGTCCCTGTCATTATTTTCAAATGTGTCTTCTCCACTTTATACACAGTCTGGTTATCTTGTGTCTTCACATCCTCCTGCAGCATCATAGGGAAGCCTCATGGGTATTAATACTCCATTTGAAAGACATAGGTTCCTATAATCTATAAATGTGCAACAAAGGAGAATCACTGGTAAGAGGAGACAAACAAGGAGTAGTCAAGAGAGGCAGAGGAGTCCAAGAAATTACCAGGTCTTGGAAACTGAGGGAGATTTAACAGTCAGGTGTTGCAAAATGACCATTGGGTTGGGTGCCTGGTAAGTCACTTGATGTTCAAGGGAATGATTTCTTTGGTGAGGAGGCAAGAGCCATGGATAGAATAAATGTGGACAGAGAAGGCTTTTTGAGGATGTAGGGAGGGCAACTGATAAGAGGAAATAACTTCAGGAAGAAGCGGGGACATAGAGAAGGATTTTGTTCTGTTACGTTTCAGAAGACAATAATGCTGCATGTGTTTTTAATAATGGAGAGAAAAGCAATAAAGAGCAGAGAATTTGGATACAAGAGAGGGGCTGATAGAACAAGAAACAAAATCCAAGAAGAGTTGAGAGGCTTCGGATGGTTAATATAAGTAAAGGAGGATCAGAGAGGGAAATGAAAGAACTAGCTCTGTAATTGGAAGGAGGGAGGAAAAGGTGAGGGAAGATACAGAGACATTTAGAAATGGAGGGAAGAGGAGGAAAAATTCATGTTCTGCAGCACCAGTTGATTAGGACTCTAGGTCACCTGCAGAGAAGGGGCAGCTGGAGGCTTGAAGAGAGTGGGAAGATTTCCTAAACTGGAGGAGAGATGGGGAATCAGATGGAGGTGGGTAAGAATCCAAGTAGCAGTGAGAGACTCGTTTAGGGTGGAGAATGTACATTCATTACGGCATCAGTTCTTGACCTCATTCAGTGAATTTCTAGGATATTACAATAGACAGAGAGAGACAGACAGATACAGACAGACAGAAACAATGGTGGAAATGGGTGAACTGGTGTTTCCCAGCAGTGGGAATTGAAAAGACAGGTTAAGTCAGGAGAAATGTCAGAGTGTCAGAGAGGGGACATTCATGTTACTAGAGCATCATTGACCAAACCAGGTGGAGTGTGACTGGGGCTGAAAGTGTGCTGGTGGACTAGGTGCATGTGATAGGGTCCAGGGTTGGGACATGATGGATGTTGAGAATACTCTCAGTAGGAATGAGGGAGTTAAAAAATGTTAAAAACAGTCAGAGACATTTCACATTAACAGCTCTTAAAATGTGGATGTTGCCCATAATGCTGTGTTTCAAAGTGCAGTTATAATTCTGAATGCCTGAAGAGTATGGTAGCTTGAGGAAAGAAAGACTAGTGAAGTGTTGAAGTGTTGTCTTGTGGATGGTATGAAGGTCAGTTTTGTGTGTCAGCTTCGCTTGACTACAGCCCCAGTTAACCACTAATATAGGTGTTGTCATGAAGGTATTTTGTAACTGTGATTAAAGTCCATAATCAGTTGACATGAAGTAAGGGAGAGTATCCTTGAATCTAGTGGGTCTGGTTCAATCAGTTGAAAGGTGTTGGAAGCAGAGCTGAGGTTTCCTGGAAGAGGAAGACATTTCTACCTGTGGACTGAAGTTTCAGCCAGTGCCTGAGAATTCCAGCCTACCCTTCCTGATGGCCTGCTGTATAGATTTTGGGCCTGCCTAGCCAGCCCCATTGTCACATAAGCAGTCCTTTCCAATAAATCTCCTATTATCTCATAGTGTTTCTGTTTCTCTGGTTGAATCCTGACTGATGGAGAAGAGATGGGCTAGGGAGAAAGTTTGTAAGCTTCTACCCTCTCCTGCTCATGTTGTAACTGTGGCACAAACAAACAAACAAACAAACAAACAAAAAAACAGGCAAAAAATGGATGTAATTCAGGTTTGACATGGAAAGAATAGAAAATAGATGACTGGATGGATGGGGAAGTGAAAGAGTGAGTAAGTGTGTGAGTAAATGGTTCCATACACTAAATAGGAATAAATTCGCTCTAAAATAGGAAGAAAAAGACTGTCATCTACAAGTCTTTTGTGGGTGAGATAAATGCTAAGGAGTACTCTGAAACCTAAAGTTCTTGGTAAATATAAAATATGTGTTTACTATTTTAAGCATCAACTTAAAATATGAAACTATGAGAAACATTTTCAGCTGTGTTGTCTAGAGCTGTTCTGTGCATTCAGCTTTCCAACAGTAAACAAGATATGAGGACCTGCTCTGGTGGAAATGTTGGCCTTTTGTTTAGTAGATACAAGAATGGTGGATTTGGTTCAGGACTTGAGTTGAACAGGAATCCTTTCCACTTCTGTCTCTCATTTCTTTTGCTATCCCCTGGAGGTGGAGAAGTGGAGTAGAACTCAGTTTTGCTCAGCAAATGTTTCCAGAGTGACTCTTGTGAGCAGGTGAACCTGATAGGCAATAGAAGGACTTCAAATACCACACAGAAAAGGTGGAAATTACTCCTTGCTATTCCATCAACCAAACCTTGACTTAATTCATTTCATTAGGAAAGTTCAAGAAGGTTTTAAATTTTAGATTCAAAAGTCTGCACCATCTCTCTAGAAACAGTGAAGTATTGCCTCCATCAGAGAGTCCCTCTGATAGTTTACAGGTGTGTCAGATCAGATGAAGCAAATAAATATGAGAGAAGATCCCACATTGTGTGTTGACTCCCTGCCCCAGGGTCTCATGCCACCATGGGGCCCCCTCTGTGAGGGTGTGGGAGAATTTTCCTATACAAAGATAAGCAGAAGCCCTGCTTTTGTCTGATACCTGCCCACTGCTGGTGCTATGATTTGTCTGGACCATAGGATGACATGGCACAAGTGTCTGTGAACAAGCTAAGGAAACCCCTTGGAGAGAAGGTATCCTAAAGGAAGAAGGAGGCTGGGCCTACTGGCTCACGCCTGTAATCCCAGCACTTTGGGAGGGCAAGGTGGGCAGATTGCTTGAGCCCAGTAGTTTGAGACCAGCCTGGCAACCTGGTGAAATCCTGTCTCTACAAAAAATACAAAAATTAGCTGAGTGTGGTGGTGCATGCTGGTAGTCCCAGCTACTTGGGAGGCTGAGGCAGGAGGATCGCTTGAGCCTTGGGAGGCGGAGATTGCAGTGAGCCGAGATCATGCCATTGCACTCCAGTCTGGATGACAGAGTGAGACACTATCTCAAAAAACAAAAACAAAGAAGGAGCTGGATATGCTGAATTGGCTGAGTCACAGCCTTAATCATCAGAGGAGTGCAGTGGCTCTAAGGACAGTATATGGTCCATTGCTGGATTTGGATACTCTGTAGAACCTAAGCAGAGAGAGAATTAGTGGTAGGAACTGCAAGTGCTGTCCTACTGAAAACTGTAAATATCAGAAAGCATGGCTTTAGCAAGAATTACTGAAATGGGAGGAGAGAATTCAACCTCAATTTGCCATAAACCAAGCAGCTATAGCATTGTGGAAAGCCAGGGTGCTGGTGGCGATACAGCAGGGTCCCAGCTCTGGGCAAAGCATGTGCTGTGCCCCACAGGAGGGAGCTTGTTCATCAGCATACAGTAGACATGCCCTGGGACTTCCAGAAGTGCTGAGGACCTCACAGATGAGACATTGCTGTTACCGTGACCCCAGCTCTACCCATAGGTGGATCTAAAGAAGGTAGGGTCATAGGAGGACTCAGAGGACTCACTGCTTCCATCTGGTGATGAATTCTTCTGCCAAATAAAGCCTAGGTGCCACGAAGGGTCAGAAGTATTACATTGTTCATTACAATTATTTTGCTCAAACATTTTGCTAATTCTGTCATCCTATTTGTTTGTAGGCATAGTTCAATTAAGTGCCAGCCTGCCCTGTATATAATTCTTGGTGTATGCTTGTCTTTTTGATCAAGGAAACTGAGCTATAGTCACTTTCACTTTCTTCTGCTGCTGGGTTGACTATATTCTGGAGACCTTAAATGTCCCTCCAAGGGACATTTAATGAAGGTCTCATTGCCCACTGGCCTATGGGCATCAGGAAACTGGGCTGAGTAACAGTTAGGGATGGTGTATGGCTCTGTCTGCTCTTAACAGCCATTGTACAGCCCCTTTATTAGAAGTTCTTGAAACCCTATGTGCACAGCAACCTTTTCCCTCTCTCTGGTGGACCCTAAACTTCTTTATTTTTAACAATGAATGTGACTGTGTGCCTCTTGGGGACTTCTCCTGATGCACAGCCAAAATGTAATGTTTTGTTCACTCCTTCCTCTGAGGAGAGGACTGGACCAGCCTATGAATACTAGAAAACACGCATTTGATTTCTGCTTTCAATCATTTTTTGAGATTTATTGTTCCTGGTTGTGTACCATTAGACAGAAGTGATGGAATCAATAAAACTTGGAATTGTCTAACAAGAAAAGTCCAGTTTCTTGCTTATTATATTTGTAATAACAGAGTCCATTGGGTAGGACTCTGGTCTGTGAAAGTCAGTGAATCAATAATGCTCTTATGGTCTGGATAATAATATACCTTGGCATGGCGTGAGTGATGCCAACAGGTAGGTGGGGAGGCAGGGAAGGAAAGGTCTCATGCCTTTCAGGTTGACACCTAAGAAAGAGGCATCCATTCCTTTCCCTGTTCTATCATATTCTCCTCATGTGTGTAAGAAATTATTCAACGACAGCAACAAATTTCCCTCCTGACCTTTACAGCTGCTGGTTTGGAATGATTTTTGGCTGCTTGCTGGAAAAAAAAAATTATTGCAGAGATGAATTGTCAGGACATCCATTCCTCTTCTCATCAGCTTTAGAAACTTTTTTTTACTAGAGGTAGTGAGTGTGTGCAGAAGAGACGCGATGGAATGTGCTGTAGAAACAAGTGTTGTTTTTTTGGCTACCAAAGCTCAAGGCTATGCTCACTGATCAGAATGGTTGGTGTCCAGACCCCCAGCCCCTCAGATTCTGAGATGTCTCCGTACGAGGGTAGCACCAGGGATGGGTTTTCTCTGAGACTGTCTTTTCACAATACAGTGTAAAATGTTTCCTGTGAAAGGGCAGAGCTGAAGAAGCAGTACAAGTCCATTTGAAGACCTCTGGAAGGAAACCCCTAGCGACTCTTTTTTCTCTGAACAAACATTGTGGGAATTTGGGGCTCGGCTGTATAATTTGTCCTCTTCTCACTCATTCAGGGACTAGGAGAGCAGGGCAGTATGGAAAGGTACTATTTCAAGGGAAAGGCTTTGAGGTTATTGCAAATGGTGGGGGACTAGGGTAGAGTGGGATACAGGTACAGTGACCAGAAGATGCTGAATTCCAAACTGTTTCCTAAAGCCTTTCTTCTGGACTTGACAGGTTTCAAATCTAAAGAACATATTGCGTTGTTTGCAAAGGAAATATTGTAATGACTTCTTAATTCATCCAGGAAAAGAGTCTGTCACTAATGGGCATTTTGTAAAATGAAATCCTTCTAGGGAGAAGGATAACTGGTCAGATTTGAAAGTTGAAAAAAAAGGTCTTGACACTGATCTCAGTTTGCAGAGAAACAAGAAATTCTGTCTGACTTCTTTTCAGTGGGAGCTAAAATTTTAACCACCCCTATTGTACTCATTTACATGAAAACGTTAATGTTGAACAAATAGGCTGGGATTTCTTTTATTATTATTTATGGAGGGTAATTTTGCCATCAGGAAACATGTTGGCTAATCTGCTTTGGCCAAATTCTCCTTAGAGACAGTGATTAATAGAAGGAATGGGTGGAAGATTAGTATACACACCAAGCTATTCAGAAATGGGGGTAAGATGTTAATGCGGCAACCTTTAAATCTTCATGTTTCTTTATTTCCCTGAATGCTAATTAAAGGACATTCAGCACCAGGAGGAATTTGCATCCAAGTCCGTCTCCCTGCTAAGTGGTATTTTGAGAATTCCGAACCTTAGTCTCAGAGAAGAGCTGACCTGAACTTGCCAGGCTCCCGTTGTTTCTGCCACTGCATTGTGGCCTTCCTCTGGAGAACAAAAACTGCCATCGTCCAGCAGCTCATTAGCATGACTTGCAGTTAGCAAGGTAATTAGTTTCAGAGGTAAGTGGAGATGGGGGGAAGTACGAAGCACAGCATGTTTATCGAGTGCTGTCCCCTGGACAACAGAGCCACTGCCTGCTTGTTAAAGAGACCTGAATTACTGCCTGCCCAGAGCTCCCAGACCCTTGGAAGAAGCAATGTGGTAATTGGGGCCTTCCTTGAAGCAAAGGGCAAAGGTAAATTTGTAATTCAGGCAGTAACCTTTAGAGTGATGCCAAGGGATGCTGTCCAGAAAACATTGCCTTCATACAGGGAGGGCAATAGACTGAAGTGCATGCTGAGTTTGGGTTGGGAATTCCTATTATCTGGGAGGAAGAAGAAACAGCTCAGATTGAATTAAAATGAATTAGAGTTGTTAGGGAGGAAAAACTTTGGGGACTAATTTTTATAAGGGGAGCTTTATATCAGGCATATCCTTTTCATAATGAAACTGCAAGGCAGTAACATTAAGCAAAAGTTGGATAGACATTTAAGCCTCTGTCTTCAGTTGTCCTCTTCTGTAAAATGGGCATATTCTACTACCTACCTTCCAAGGTTATTCTGGGGTTTAAAGAAATTAATGTTATAAAGTACATAGTAAACTATACATAAGTGTTTTGTATTATTATCATTATTACTTATCCCTAAGCAATGTACTAGGCTATAGGATCTAAATGACCTCAAAACCCCCCTTAGCTCTTGGGTCCTATGACTCAGTGGATTCGTGGTAGAAGTATTTTGTGGCCACAGATCCCTTGGGAGAGTTTTTATTTAAGGAGCATCTTTTTTTTGAGTCCCAATAGATATCTGTGGAGTAGTGGTTATATCTCTACTTTTCTTGACCCACTTACAGAAATAGGCATTTATTTATTATTTATTTATACACTACTTTGTTCCTAAAATATTTTAGGCAACACATTTAAAGTAACTTTGAATATGCTTTGGAACATGTGCTAAATTAAACTCTGTAGACTTGCCTCTTGTTGAAGCATAGCTTTAAAAAAGGATTTAAAGCTGTCACTACCTGTATGGGTAGATTGTGGTGACTAAAGCTACTATTCCTCTTTCTTTTTTTCTT
Source organism: Piliocolobus tephrosceles (assembly GCF_002776525.5). Taxonomy (NCBI): domain Eukaryota; kingdom Metazoa; phylum Chordata; class Mammalia; order Primates; family Cercopithecidae; genus Piliocolobus; species Piliocolobus tephrosceles. Next base: position 51,497,610 of record NC_045439.1, on the reverse strand, counting down.
TCCTTTCTTTCCTTCCTTCTTTCCTTTCCTTTCCCTTCCCTTCCCTTCCCTTCCCTTCCCTTCCCTTCCCTTCCTTTCCTTTCCTTTCCTTCCTTCCTTTCTTTTCTTTCTTTTCTTTTGTTTTGACAAGATCTCACTCCTGTCACCCAGGCTGGAGTACAATGGCACTATCACAGCTCACTGCAGCCTCGACCTCCCTAGGCTTAGGTAATTCTTCAATCTCAGCCGCCCAAGTAGTTGGGACTACAGGTATGTACCACCACATCTGGCTAATTTTAAAAACTTTTTGTAGAGACATGTTTTGCCATGTTGCTCAGGCTGGTCTTGAACTCCTGGAGTCAAGCAATCACCCACCTCAGCCTCAGCCTCCCAAAGCACTGGGATTACCGGTGTGAGCTACTATTTCCAAAAGCTATTTCTAGTACTGAAGACCAACTCCCTCAATAAGCCAGCCCGCTTCTCTGCTGACTGCCCCCCTCTGTATGTCCCATTCATCCACTTCATAGAGTCATCAGGACATCCCACCAGCACTAGCGGCACTAAAGGCCAGCCCAGAAAGGGGATCGCAGGGTAAGAGCTTTGTGGTGGCTCTCTCCTACTCAGGTATAGAAGGAGGGAAGGAAGCAATACCTTAAACCACCTCATTTTACCACGCAGAGTCATTGGCCAGTATCTCTGCCAACTCCTATCAGAGATGATGCTGTAGATTCCTTATAGACCCTACTTTGCTTTATGTTTTATTCTGGTCCCTTCCTGATACAGGAACTGTTTTTTTTTTTATTATTATTTTTTAATTTTAATTTTAATTTTTTGTAGGTTATAAAATTAAAGAAAAAATTCCATTCAAAATAGCATAAAAATGGTAATAATAAATTTAACAAAAATCCAAAGCCTCTACAACATACATTTACAATGCGCAGAATCCAAGCTAAAATTATTTGACATACAAAGTGTGACCCAGTCCCCCAAAAAAGGCACTCAATGGAAACCTATCCCAAGATAACCTGGATTGGAATGTCAAACAAGGAACTATCATAGCTATGCCCAATGAGATAATGGAATATGTACTTGTAATAAATGGGATTTAAAAATCATAGCAAAGAAACAGAAAATATTTTTTTTTAAAATCAAATGAAAATTCTAGAATGGAAGATTACAATATCTGAAATAAGCAAAAAACTACTAGATAGCCTTGATAGCAGAATAGAGATGATAGAAAGGAGTCAATAAACTTGATGATAGAAAAAGAGAGAGAAAAGATTGAAAATATAAACAGAGCTTCAAGGATGTGGGGATAATGGCAAAAATATCCAACAGATATGTAATTGGAGTCCCAAGAAAAAAAGAGAGAGAAAAATGGGACAGTAGGAATGTTTGAAGAAATTCAAATATTTCTTCAGTTGCCAAAAATTTCTCAAAATTGGTGAAAGACATAAATTTACAAATTCAAGAAACTCGATGATCCCCAAACAGGACATAGATGAAGAAAATCACGCTTAAATACCTCTTAGTCAAACAGTTGAAATAAATTCAAATATAAACAGAAAATATTGAAAGCAGCCAGGGAAAACTGATACATTACCTGAAGGGGAAGAATGACTTAAATGACAGGAAGGTGTCTCCTTAGAAAGTCCAGAGGTCAGAAGACAGCAAAACAACATGTTTTGCACACTTAGAAAAATAAACTGTATAAATTCTGAAGTTTATATTCAACAAAAATATTCAAAATGAATATAAACTAAATATATTTTTGGATAAGGACAACTAAGAGAACTTATCATCAGGAGTTTCTGCACTACAAGAAATGTTAAATAAATCTCTCCAAGATAAATGGAAATGATACTGGAGAGAAACTTGAATTTTAAGGAAGGAATAAAGATTACTTAAGATAATAGAGCAACAGGTAAACATAAAAGATCATTTTCCCTCTTTGTTTCTTTAAAATAAAGAGAACTATTTAACAAAAAATAATGTTTCATGAAGGGCTATAATATATGAGGATGAAATTCATATGACAACAAGGGAATAAAGAAATAAAATATAGGTTAAAAGAAAAGGGATTGGAGCATATTTTATGTGAAATGGTACAATAATAACTTTAAGTAGTCTGCAAAGTTAATGATATATCTTGTAATCACTGCAGCAAATATTAACAGTAATAAATACTGTAATGCAAAGAGTATAAAAGTAATGCAAAGAGTATAAAAGTAATGCAAAGAGTATAAAAGTAATGCAAGGAGGTATAGATAAAGTGCCAATAAAGTAATTAAAAGAAAAAATCTAAAGCATATTAAAATAAATCCAAAGAAGTCAGGAAAGAGAGAACAGAAGAACAAAAAACAATCAGGCAAACAGGAAATAGATAATAAAATGATAAATCTAAATCTAAACATGTGAATAAATGTGTTCAGTGTTAGTGAGTTAAACACTTCAGTTCAGAGGCAGAGGTTGTCAACATGGATTTTACAAAGCCCTACCCAACTATATGCTGTCTATAAGAGTTGCACTTTAAAAATAAAAATAATGTAGGTTGAGGGTAAATGGCTGGAAAATTGATATACTACACAAATTGAGAATATAAGAGAGTGGAGTAGCTATATTAATATCAGAAAAAACAGATATAAAGGAACATTTCTAAATGATAAAAAGAGTTATCTTTATTATGTATAAGCATAATACATAATAATAAGCATATAATAAGCATAAATGTGTATATGCTGAATAACAGAGCTTCCAGATACATGAAGTAAAAATGGATAGAATCAACTGGATACATGTCACTATTATGGCACCATGTAATTATGGGTTTAGGCCCCATGATTCCAGTTTAGGTTAGAAGACATTTCTTAACGTTTTCTGTATGTTGGCTTTAGGTGATACAAAATAATATGACAAGATCCATGTCTTCAATGAGCTACAATCCTACTGGGACATGAGACTGTGCTTATAATACGATGAAAGAATAAGAAAATTTTAAAGGTGAGAAAAGAAGGCTTTGTCTTCCTTAGTATTGATTGGTGGGACTAAATAGCCACTTTTCATGACAATAACAGCTATAACAAGCAGAACACAAGAAGGAAGAGTGCAAATCCAGGACTGGGACACTTAACCAATAATAATACAAATAATGAGTATTGTTAGTTGATTTTCCAGGCTTCTCTTCTCACTTGTAATGGAATTACAAATTATTTTGTTGGTCATTGACACTAACCTCAGATTCAGAATGAAATTTGATTAGAGTAGTGTGAATATAATCTCATTGCTATTTCCATAGCAATTGGTTTGGGGTGAATACTGTTGGGTGATAGCAGAGGGAGATTATTTCATTTCCTGTGATCTGTGTTCAAGGAATTGTGTAGTTTTAATTGCTGCTAGTAGCACTTTACTTTAGGATGAAACCTGGTAAATACATGTACAGCACTTTAAACAGTAGCTGGTGCAAAGTAAATGCTTAACACGTGCTCTTTATTGCTGTGGTTTGAATATATGTGCCCCTCCAAAATTCATTTGTTGGAACTTAAACCCCAAGGTGATGGTATTAAGAGATGGAGCTTTTGAAAGGTGATTGAGCCATAAGCACTCTGCCCTTATTGATGGGATTAGTGCCCTCATGAAAGAGCTTGAGGAGCTAGTTCTCCCTTTTGGTCCTTTTGCCCTTCCTCTCTTTCTACCAGATGAAAACACAGCAGCAACAGGTGCCATTTTGGAAGCAAGAAGCAGAGAATAAGCTCTCACTGGGCATTAAATCTGCCAGCATCTTGATCTTGAACTTCTCAACCTCCAGAACTCTGAGAAATAAATTTCTGATATTTACAAATTACCCAGTCTAAGGTATTTTGTTATAGCAGCACAAAAAAATTAAGACATCTGTTTATTGCTTTTGGTGTATGTTTGTGTTTTAATTTTCTTGGAAGGTAGAGCAGAGAGACAGAAATCACCACATTTTGGTGACATGATTGAAGCTCTGGGTCAAACCGATCTTGAAGTCCAGCCTCTGAACCTTACATTAAAGTCTTTTGTAGTTTAAATTGGTTACGATTAGGTCTCTTGGTGTTTTTTTTTTTTTCCCCCCACCTTGAGGGTTCCTAACTGGTATGGGGAGTCAGTGTGATTTAACTCTAAGTGAAGAAAAACAGTTTTAAAGGAATGATCCTGCACATCTGCATGGTAATTGAATTATGTCTCCTATAATTGTATATACAAAATGAAAAATTGGATTCTGCAGGATAGGAGACTTTCCCCAACTTCTACCATGCTTTATCTTTTGCTAATTAGTATTGCAACAGGCACCTAACCAAACTCTCTGGCTCTGGGCCTGTCTTATGCCTTCTAATCTATTCTTCGCACAGCTGCCAGGATTATCTTTAAAGTACAAATCTTATTATTTTACACACACAACAGACACACACATCTCCATGCAGCATCTGCTTGAAATGTTTCTATGGTTCCTGATTGCTGACTGGATTTCACTCAAACTTTTTAGCATGGCCCACATGGAGCTACCTCAGCTTCCTTAGAGCTACCTCTGCCCCATCTTTTCAGTTTCAACTCTTAGGACCCCCTCCTACAAACGTTGGGGTTCACAGTATCCTGAACATGTGATAGTCTTGAGTGTCTCCAAGCCTTTGCATTTGCTACTCCCCATGCATGCAAGGTCTTACTCTTACTCTCAGTACAGGAGAACTCTTCATCTTTGAAAACCCTCAGCTCAAATATCAATTGGTTAAGATACATTTCTTGATGTCCCCTGACAGAACCACTAGGATATATATGACTTATTGTAGGAATTTGACATTTCACAATTGTGGGCGCTAGTTAGTTGGTAAACAGCCTTTGGGAGGTTGTTGTGTTTATCTTGAAGGCAGGAAGTTGAAAATGGAAGATGGGAAAGAAGGACAAATTGGGACCTGAATGGTGCCTATGAGGATGAACTGGGTAGGTCTGGAACCTTGGTTGGAAATCCAAGCCTTTAACTTTAATGATGCAGATGTTCTACAAGAGAAGCTGGTGCACTTTTTCATGCTTGCTATGCACCTGGTCCAGGAGTCAGAGAAACTGAAAAAGGATCCAGCAGGAGCTGGAGTCCATGTGGGCCTTGTTGTTGCACCACCCTCCGCCTCCGGGCAAGCCGACTGGTAAGCAGCTGCATATGTGGGATCCTGGAGCACCCCTGCCCCTGCCTCAACCCTCCAGTGTAAAAGAAATGTGGTGATTTCACTTCTACTTTCAAGTTGCCTGTAAAACAGCTCTTGTGGCCTATGGCAACCTAGAACTGTGCAGGGAAGGGGATTCTGAGAAACACAGATCCAGCTTAGCTGATCGACCCAGTACAATCCCCCATATCTTCCCTATGTAAGAGAAATAGTTCTTTGCAGGCATGTTTCCACTATTTGGGTGTAAGTTCTTTTGATCAGAGCACTGGTCTCACTTATATTTGCATCTGAAGCACTTAGGATGTAGTAGGTACTTACTCAATATTCAGTAAAACAACAGATTTTAAAAAACCCATGTTCTTACAAATAGCAGCTTAACACTGAGTATCATGCATGTTTCATTAATATGATTTCTTATATATATTTTGTAATGGTTGAAAAGCTACTGTTTGGCACATGTGTTTGTACAACCAGCTGAATTGCATTCTGGAAAACAGATTTCCTACCATAAATGCTGGGATTGAATTTCAGAGGAGAATAAATCTATTTCATTGGTGAATTTTGGTGGGATACAACCTGTAAGGTTGACAGAATAAAGCCTCTTTTTTTGGAATGTATTGCAAAGCTTTCCAAAGAGGAGGCAAAGGTTAATTATTTTAAGCATTTAGAACTTGGCAACAAGTAGGGTGGAACAAACATACTGACTAGACATATGCTATAGAATATTCCATAAAGATCTCTGTCTACAGTGGTTTAACAGAAAGCTGAACATATGGCAGGCTTTGTTTGTTTTTTTCCTCTGGAATCGTCTGTCAGGACACGAGCTACCGCCTAATTATGTACTCACATTCCACTCCACATTTTCCATTTTTGATCTAATTTTTCAAAGTCTTCAACCACTCATTTTAAAGACATTAAAAAGATTAATTTTATCTCACCTGCAAGAGAATTGTGGATGTTTCTGGGAGATGCTTTTAAAGAGCAAGGAATATGGACTTCATATCCTGGCTCTCAGACTCTGCATTATACCAAGCAAATGTATGTTTTCTTAGAAAGGTGATGATTTATCATCCTACTAAAGAGAAAGGGGCCAGAAGAGAATGGTGGAAACTATGAGGATCAAAATTTTATGCTTTGTTGAGCACCTACTATGTGTGAGGCATGTCTCAACAGAACAATGTTTCTCTAAGTGTAGCCCGCTGGTAGCTTTTAAGGGTGAGGTGAAAACCAGCTCAAAAGAACATGTCTTTTCTTGGGATCATATATGCAAATGAATGTATAATTTTACAGAGTTTTGTTTTTACTTACAAGTCATGTCTAGTAACTTACAAACTGAATTATTAAAGCTTACTAAAGTTTGATATTCATAAATTAACACATTAGGAGAGCCAACTAAGGCATAATAGCTATGCTATTAAAATGACTTACTTATTTGGAAAAGTTCCTACTGGGCATAGAACCCTTTTATAGATCACTGGAATTCTTGAAACTTGTGAGAAAGATTGCATCCTTAACAGTACAGAATATGAGTTTTGCTTTGGATGGTTGTGGCTTTTCATTGCTGTTCTAGCATTAATCAACTTCTGTTTGTAGCTCTTACTTCTGTTCAAAGCTTGTTTTTTGTGTGTGTAATGCTGCACAGTCTTTTTTGGGGTTTCTATTTAGTTTCTTTTCAATTCTTGTGATCATCCAGTTCTTTCTCCACTGAAAATTGGGAATAGGTGATGTTAGTGGCTCACACAGTTTTTTGCCTTGTTTAAGGGGGCCTCACTCAAATAAGTTAGTGTTCACTGGCACAGAGAGACTACAATATTATAGAATAATCAGAGGACACAGAGCCAGGCGCGTGGCACTGTCAGGGGGTCAGTTTATTTTTATGGTAATCATCTGTGTTGATACTTTTCCATCTAGTAATTATTTTTAAGACCAATGTTGGTAATAAATTAGCTTTCCCAATGAGGTAGCATTCAGCATCTGCACTCAAGCTCCAGGGGAGGCAGGCAACAGACTGGCCTTCAGCATCTTGTCTCACACCAGGAGTGAGAACTGAATGAATGGCCCAGAGTAATAAATGTGCTGTCACGCTTTGCTGCTTAAATATTTTATAACTTTTAAGCTCTATTAAAGGAAGTGATGTCAAGAGTATTTAGTGGAGATAGCTTCTAGCAATGGCTTTTTATTAAGAAAGATGACACCAATCATATAACTGATGATGGAGTGAAGGAAGATATTACCTCGCTGAAGATGGGCTTATTATCTCAGCCCCTGGAATGGTTGGCTGTTGTTAGAAATGACTGGGCAAAAGAGGGCAGGAGAATTTACAGGCGTGACTCAACCAAAATGTTTGCATCTGGGTTTCCTTAGTGGAGAGACACTGATGGAGGAAATGATCTGTGACTAGCACAGTTTTTATTTTAGTAAATGCCATTCCTTTACCATTTCTGAAGGAAGCAGATCATGAAAAAAAGTCCATCCTTTCTCTCCATCGTTCTTAGGTGCTGGCTGATGGGAAAGATCTTTACATTTCTCAGTCTCCTTTCCAGGAAGGGATTCTGTGACTTGCATTTAGTGAGTGCAGGATTGACTTATCCATTAATGTAGGAGGCATAATGCCCAGGGCACACAAGACTTTTAGGGGTCCATGAAGATGTTTTAATTTATTTTAAAATCAGAAGACAACAATTAACTTTTAGGTTAAACAAAATGTTTTTACATATAATATGCGTATGTCCAGCTTCATCCCAGCTCAGCTGTTAAATGGAATTTTTAAATCTTTTTTTTTTTTTAATGGAGGAAAAGATCCACAAAGACAGAAGTGCCTAGGGCTCCACAAATGTCACAATGCAGACCTAAAGGCTTATTGATTGCTGGGAAAATAATGTGTGGGTACTTCAGTGTATTTCTGTGAGGACTCAGTGAAGCTCATGCCAGTGTACACTGCAAGAAATGTCAAGCAGCAGGCAAAGGACACTGCACAGCGAGCTAGGAGTCCTGCGCTCACATCTTACCTCTGTGGTATCTGCTTTTGGAACACTGAAAAATTCACCTAGGCTCCTGGGCTTTATTTCCTACCCCTAAAAAGAAGGGTTTGAATTCAATTTCCAGGATCTTTCTAGTTCAGAAATTCTAGTATTCTAATCCAGAATAGGGAGCAAGGGGCTGAAGTGTCTTCTAAAAAATTTTAGCCAGATGGTAAAAGTAACATTTATTTGTTACTTCCTAAGCTCATAGTAGGTGCTCAATAAACCATTCTTTTTTTTTTTTTATTATTATACTTTAAGTTCTAGGGTACATGTGCATAACGTGCAGGTTTGTTACATATGTATACATGTGCCATGTTGGTGTGCTGCACCCATCAACTCGTCAGCACCCATCAATTCATCATTTATATCAGGTATAACTCCCCAATGCAATCCCTCCCCCCTCCCCTCTCCCCATGATAGGCCCCATTGTGTGATGTTCCCCTTCCCAAGTCCAAGTGAGCTCATTGTTCAGTTCCCACCTATGAGTGAGAACATGCGGTGTTTGGTTTTCTCTTCTTGTGATAGTTTGCTAAGAATGATGGTTTCCAGCTGCATCCATGTCCCTACAAAGGACGCAAACTCATCCTTTTTTATGGCTGCATAGTATTCCATGGTGTATATGTGCCACATTTTCTTAATCCAGTCTGTCACTGATGGACATTTGGGTTGATTCCAAGTCTTTGCTATTGTGAATAGTGCCGCAATAAACATACGTGTGCATGTGTCTTTGTAGTAGCATAGTTTATAATCCTTTGGGTATATACCCAGTAGTGGGATGGCTGGGTCATATGGTACATCTAGTTCTAGATCCTTGAGGAATCGCCATACTCTTTTCCATAATGGTTGAACTAGTTTACAATCCCACCAACAGTGTAAAAGTGTTCCTATTTCTCCACATCCTCTCCAACACCTGTTGTTTCCTGATTTTTTAATGATTGCCATTCTAACTGGTGTGAGATGGTATCTCATTGTGGTTTTGATTTGCATTTCTCTGATGGCGAGTGATGCTGAGCATTTTTTCATGTGTCTGATGGCTGTATGAATGTCTTCTTTTGAGAAATGTCTGTTCATATCCTTTGCCTACTTTTTGATGGGGTTGTTTGTTTTTTTCTTGTATATTTGTTTGAGTTCTTTGTAGATTCTGGAAATTAGCCCTTTGTCAGATGAGTAGATTGCAAAAATTTTCTCCCATTCTGTAGGTTGCCTGTTCACTCTGATGGTAGTTTCTTTTGCTGTGCAGAAGCTCTTTAGTTTAATGAGATCCCATTTGTCAATTTTGGCTTTTGCTGCCGTTGCTTTTGGTGTTTTAGACATGAAGTCCTTGCCCATGCCTATGTCCTGAATGGTACTACCTAGATTTTCTTCTAGGGTTTTTATGGTATTAGGTCTAACATTTAAGTCTCTAATCCATCTTGAATTAATCTTCGTATAAGGAGTAAGGAAAGGATCCAGTTTCAGCTTTCTACTTATGGCTAGCCAATTTTCCCAGCACCATTTATTAAATAGGGAATCCTTTCCCCATTTCTTGTTTTTCTCAGGTTTGTCAAATATCAGATGGTTGTAGATGTGTGGCATTATTTCTGAGGGCTCCGTTCTGTTCCATTGGTCTATATCTCTGTTTTGGTACCAGTACCATGCTGTTTTGGTTACTGCAGCCTTGTAGTATAGTTTGAAGTCAGGTAGCGTGATGCCTCCGGCTTTGTCCTTTTGACTTAGGATTGTCTTGGCAATGCGGGCTCTTTTTTGGTTCCATGTGAACTTTAAAGCAGTTTTTTCCAATTCGGTGAAGAAACTCATTGGTAGCTTGATGGGGATGGCATTGAATCTATAAATAACCTTGGGCAGTATAGCCATTTTCACGATATTGATTCTTCCTATCCATGAGCATGGTGTGTTCTTCCATTTGTTTGTGTCCTCTTTGATTTCACTGAGCAGTGGTTTGTAGTTCTCCTTGAAGAGGTCCTTTACATCCCTTGTAAGTTGGATTCCTAGATATTTTATTCTCTTTGAAGCAATTGTGAATGGAAGTTCATTCCTGATTTGGCTCTCTGCTTGTCTGTTACTGGTGTATAAGAATGCTTGTGATTTTTGCACATTAATTTTGTATCCTGAGACTTTGCTGAAGTTGCTTATCAGCTTAAGAAGATTTTGGGCTGAGACGATGGGGTTTTCTAAATACACAATCATGTCATCTGCAAACAGGGACAATTTGACTTCTTCTTTTCCTAACTGAATACCCTTGATTTCTTTCTCTTGCCTGATTGCCCTAGCCAGAACTTCCAACACTATGTTGAATAGGAGTGGTGAGAGAGGGCATCCCTGTCTTGTGCCAGTTTTCAAAGGGAATTTTTCCAGTTTTTGCCCATTCAGTATGATATTAGCTGTGGGTTTGTCATAAATAGCTCTTATTATTTTGAGGTACGTTCCATCAATACCGAATTTGTTGAGCGTTTTTAGCATGAAGGGCTGTTGAATTTTGTCAAAAGCCTTTTCTGCATCTATTGAGATAATCATGTGGTTCTTGTCTTTGGTTCTGTTTATATGCTGGATTATGTTGATTGATTTGCGAATGTTGAACCAGCCTTGCATCCCAGGGATGAAGCCCACTTGATCATGGTGGATAAGCTTTTTGATGTGCTGCTGAATCCGGTTTGCCAGTATTTTATTGGGGATTTTTGCATCGATGTTCATCAGGGAGATTGGTCTAAAATTCTCTTTTTTTGTTGTGTCTCTGCCAGGCTTTGGTATCAGGATGATGTTGGCCTCATAAAATGAGTTAGGGAGGATTCCCTCTTTTTCTATTGATTGGAATAGTTTCAGAAGGAATGATACCAGCTCCTCCTTGTACCTCTGGTAGAATTCAGCTGTGAATCCATCTGGTCCTGGGCTTTTTTTGGTGGGTAGGCTATTAATTGTTGCCTCAATTTCAGAGGCTGCTATTGGTCTATTCAGGGATTCAACTTCTTCCTGGTTTAGTCTTGGAAGAGTGTACGTGTCCAGGAAATTATCCATTTCTTCTAGATTTTCTAGTTGATTTGCGTAGAGGTGTTTATAGTATTCTCTGATGGTAGTTTGTATTTCTGTGGGGTCGGTGGTGATATCCCCTTTATCATTTTTTATTGCGTCTATTTGATTCCTCTCTCTTTTCTTCTTTATTAGCCTTGCTAGTGGTCTGTCAGTTTTGTTGATCTTTTCAAAAAACCAACTCCTGGATTCATTGATTTTTTGGAGGGTTTTTTGTGTCTCTATCTCCTTCAGTTCTGCTCTGATCTTAGTTATTTCTTGCCTTCTTCTAGCTTTTGAATGTGTTTGCTCTTGCCTCTCTAGTTCTTTTAATTGTGATGTTAGAGTGTCAATTTTAGATCTTTCCTGCTTTCTCTTGTGGGCACTTAGTGCTATAAATTTCCCTCTACACACTGCTTTAAATGTGTCCCAGAGATTCTGGTATGTTGTATCTTTGTTCTCATTGGTTTCAAAGAACATCTTTATTTCTGCTTTCATTTCGTTATGTACCCAGTAGTCATTCAGGAGCAGGTTGTTCAGTTTCCATGTAGTTGAGCGGTTTTGATTGAGTTTCTTAGTCCTGAGTTCTAGTTTGATTGCACTGTGGTCAGAGAGACAGTTTGTTATAATTTCTGTTCTTTTACATTTGCTGAGGAGTGCTTTACTTCCAATTATGTGGTCAATTTTGGAATAAGTGTGATGTGGTGCTGAGAAGAATGTATATTCTGTTGACTTGGGGTGGAGAGTTCTATAGATGTCTATTAGGTCCGCTTGGTGCAGAGATGAGTTCAATTCCTGGATATCCTTGTTAACTTTCTGTCTCGTTGATCTGTCTAATGTTGACAGTGGAGTGTTGAAGTCTCCCATTATTATTGTATGGGAGTCTAAGTCTCTTTGTAAGTCTCTAAGGACTTGCTTTATGAATCTGGGTGCTCCTGTATTGGGTGCATATATATTTAGGATAGTTAGCTCTTGTTGAATTGATCCCTTTACCATTATGTAATGGCCTTCTTTGTCTCTTTTGGTCTTTTTTGGTTTAAAGTCTGTTTTATCAGAGACTAGGATTGCAACCCCTGCTTTTTTTTGTTCTCCATTTGCTTGGTAGATCTTTCTGCATCCCTTTATTTTGAGCCTATGTGTGTCTCCATGTGAGATGGGTCTCCTGAATACAGCAAACTGATGGGACTTGACTCTTTATCCAATTTGCCAGTCTGTGTCTTTTAATTGGAGCATTTAGTCCATTTACATTTAAGGTTACTATTGTTATGTGTGAGCTTGATGCTGTCATTATAATATTAATTGGTTATTTTGCTCATTAGTTGATGCAGTTTCTTCCTAGCCTCGATGGTCTTTACATTTTGGCATGTTTTTGCAATGGCTGCTACCGGTTGTTCCTTTCCATGTTTAGTGCTTCCTTTAGGGTCTCTTGTAAGGCAGGCCTGGTGGTGACAAAATCTCTAAGCATTTGCTTATCTGTAAAGGATTTTATTTCTCCTTCACTTATGAAACTTAGTTTGGCTGGATATGAAATCCTGGGTTGAAAATTCTTTTCTTTAAGAATGTTGAATATTAGCCCCCACTCTCTTCTGGCTTGTAGAGTTTCTGTCGAGAGATCTGCTGTTAGTCTGATGGGCTTCCCTTTGTGAGTAACCCGACCTTTCTCTCTGGCTGCCCTTAAGATTTTTTCCTTCATTTAAACTTTGGTCAATCTGACAATTACGTGTCTTGGAGTTGCTCTTCTCGAGGAGTATCTTTGTGGTGTTCTCTGTATTTCCTGAATTTGA